>NW_013526693.1:917585-1088655 GCF_000836215.1 Papilio polytes | reverse complement strand
TTGGCAATCTTGCTTCCTTGATGTTGGCAGTAACTTATGGTCTCTTTCCCACATTAGGATTTTTATCCAAAATATTTACCCCCTAAGTTTAATGGCGAGAAAATATATAGCCTAAAGCGTGATGTAAGTATAGGGCTTTTAATTAAAGAAGAAATTATTCAAGTATATGCTGGGATTGGTGACATCTTAGGCAACAAAGAAATGTGTGTTTACGCTTTATTATAATAGTTTATATGTCTAATTCTTTCAAACTCAATCGTCTCTTCTCTTATAATACTCTCAGTAAAAACAACAAACAATGCTAATGTAAACATCAATTATTTGAACTGTCGCGAAATATTTCGTTAGTTAAAATAAACAACGAAAGTTTTACTGTGAACTGAAGTACCGCGGGGAATGTAACTAACAATCATAAGTGAATAACTTTGATGACAATATGTATCAGTATTCCCTATTGTATCGCAAAAAACATTTAATAATTGAAATGCGTCAATGAACTTTCGGTCAATAACCTTTAGTACAATCTTTTTATTTTATTATTAAAAGGGATTGAAAACTAAAAACTGTTTTTATATAACATAAGGTGGCAAACGAGCAAGCGATCACCTGAATCCACCGAAATGGAAAACGACCGCTGCCCATAAACTTTCGCAATTGTAGATGATTTGCCTACCCTTAATTGACGGAGGAGACGTTTTATTTGAGAATGAAATAAATACAAATATATGTAACTTCGATATTAAGTAATCCCGTCGAAAGTACTAGACAAGTATGTTATTGAAATAAACAATAATTGTTAGAGTACGCGCACACCTTTGATTAAACTATCGTAGCGCTGTTTAGTCGCGCTTTGATTCCAACGAAGTTATATGGAGGTGTACACTACTCAATTTTTAGTGTGCAACTAAACAGTTGAATTGGCTACGAAACAATCGACAATCGCACAATAGTTCAATCAAATGTTTGAGCCCGCTCTTGTCCAGTACAGAAAGAAGTGAAAGAGAATTTCTGTCTGCGCAAAATGTAAATCTGCTGACTGTTTTATTATTCACAACTAGACTGCGACATTTTACGAGAGCTCAAAAGTGACATGTATTTTTTTTTATTCTGGGCACAGATTTGACAAAATCGACGACATAATCGCGGGCGAAAACTAGTAAATTAAATAATTTAATTTAAATTAAAATTAAATAATCTACTAGTTTTCGCCCGCGACTCCGTTCGCGCGGGAAAAAATAACAAATGTATGTAGTCTATTCTTTCCAACTATTCTCTACATTAATGCCAAGTTTCATTGAGATCCGTTCAGCAGTTAAGGCTACAAACTCCAACAAAAATCAATCCATCCATCTTAACTTTTGCATTTATAATATTAGTAAGATTGTATCTAATTATCGTAATATCGGATATCCATATCGGCTTGAGTTATGTTTCCGTATTAGTTGCTTTAGCAACGCTTACAATTTTCTCATGTAATAAGATCGTTTGACATCCGGTGTGCGGAGCGGTGTGGGTTACAGGCTAGTGTCAACTTACGTCCTCGTAGTGCGTTACGCAGTAGCTGTTTTTGAAGTAACCCTTACTAGATTACGTTTAAGATAATGTAACCTGCCATATTAGACGCGTCGATTCGAAACTAAGGAAAGGCTTAAGTTGTTATTAAGTACATCAAAGGCTTATTTATGTTTAGGGTTTAGCCACCTTACCATGTTAAACACACGACACTAAGGGAATGTTTAAGTAACTATTAAATGCATAAATTGTCTGTTAAAATTGTTTGACTAAAGTTTCATTTGGTGCCTAAAGCCACTAAGCGAAGTAGAAATATTGCTTATCTAATGTATTTTAGACTAGCTTTCGCTCGCAACTCTGTCCGCCTGAAATTAAAGAAAACGAAAGGGAGTAGCCTATGTGTTCTTCCAGACTATCCTCTACATCTCTACCAAATTTCATCGAAATCCGTTCAGCCGTTTAGGCTACAAACTCTAACAAACATTCATCCATCTAAACTTTTACATCTAACCAATATTATAAATGCGAAAGTTTAGATGGATGGATGGATGTTTGTTAGAGTTTGTAGCCTAAACGGTTGAACGGATCTCGATGAAATTTGACATAGATGTAGGGGATAGTCTGGAAGGACACTTAGGCACCTCACTTTTGTTTTTATTCCACGCGGATGGAGTCGCGGGCGAAAGCTAGTTTATAATATTACTATGTATTATGATTATTTGACAGAGATTAAGGAAGCAAATAGAGCGGTAAAATTTCCTATAATTCACTACGTCAGAAATAAGTTATGTTTTCAATATTCGCAGTCGTAGGTGACCTGCTTTCTTTCGACCTCACAGATTTATATTTCGCGATAACGAACAATTATAGGTGCGGTAATTTTACAGGAACAAAAACGTTAGTGTATTAATTTAGTAGAAGGGAAAAAATCAAAATATTAGTGATTTTAAACTTAGTAGCTTTGGACTACCAAATTAAAGTTAGTTTCTTACCAACCAGATTAAAAAAAAAACTTTGTTCATTTACTATTATTTCGTGTACCATCATTACTGAACTATGGGGTTGTCCTAAGATATGGTTTACAATTGTCCAATAGGATTTAAGCCGATGACAACGTGACCGGAAATGTGGTTCCTTAACCATTAAAATAATGGTTCTTTATAATTGAAGTTGTACATCTAACTTTACATTAAAACATCTTTTATTTGATTAATTTTGTAATTTATGGTAATGGAATTAAACGTAATAACACGCAGAGTCTAGACGCGTGAATAACGAGCAACGTGCCTTGCGAACATCAATAGAATTATTGCACTTTTTAATCGATATGGTAAAAGAACTGACTGCTCTAAAAGATTAGGAGAAACTATTCTGCTATCTTAGAGGTAAAATGCTCGTAATTCTGTGTCAACATTGATCTGTTATCTTTTTTCAAAATGGCCGCTGGACGACGCTTGAACGAATCTAAGATATGCCGTAACACACATAAAAAATACAGACAAATTGGGTAACTACCTCCGTCTTTTGGGCAGTTGGTCAAAAAGTGGAATATGTTAAATTACAAACGTTTATTGGTCGATTAAAACGCTTAGCTGATCAAAAAGAAAATACGAACTCTATCTTTATTTCTATAATAAAGGTGTTATATTTGTGTGTATTTTGTAGGCTTTGACAATTTCCATCCGTCTTGACATAGATGCAGTGACCTGAATGTTGCTTGAAGGACCATTCACTCTGCCATTTCCCTAGACGTTTTTTGAAGTCAAAGGGCAAAAGTATTTTTTTCATGTCACGTTAATCTCTTTTATTCTACATGTTTTTTTTAATTATAGTAAACGTAAATAAGACAAAGGCTCTAATGTTTGAACAGAATCTTTTTTTAGACATTTATTTAGTATTTAATTAATCCCCATATCTCAACAGTTATTAGTGTGTTGTAATTATTCGTAGGTAGTAAGTTTCGAAATGGTATAGTATAAACAACCAGTACAATGTTAGTAATTATATTTTATGACGTAATAATTACCCGGTCTCAATGTTAGTGAAGGTCGAACTCAGTCCTCCAGCGAATGCGTAATATGATTATCAGATTTAGGTCAGGGCTACTGGATGCTTAGCACAGGTTTACTTTAACGTAAGGGATGCAATAATTACGTCACTCTTAAGATTGCTGCACAAATGATATGTACCGCCCAGGGCGCCTGACAGACGGCGCCATAGCTTGCAAACTCTTATAAAACACTCTAAACCATTTCCTTTCCCCCGAGTCATGGTAGAAAACGGGACGCTGTAAAAACTCGTCCAGGGCTAGTAGAGCTAGAACCGGCGCTGTACAAAGCTAGACACTTTGGAGTTTAGTAAGACTGCAATTCCAAAAGCAGTCAGTAAATCTACAGTTCTTCTATTGATGTGGTTGTGGAGTGTTGTGTTCGAAGAGTTTTGAGGTGGTGGAGTGTGGTAGTTGTGGAGTGTGAGAGTGGGGTTGTGAATGATCGGTGGTTCAATTGCCCGTGTGATGAAATACCCATATTTTTTATCTGGGTTCCTGAATGAAATTGATTGTAGTATGCTTTTATGTAACAATATTATGTTTGCTATTTTGCGTTTCTAGAATTTAATGGTAACTGTGATGTAAGGGATTATTATTTATAAGCTTGCGTAGGTGTAAATATTGCGTTGTACGGAGATTTATTTATATAAATAGGCATTATGATTGTAAGCCAATAATTTAATTTAACGTCTCGAAGACGGCAAGTGCGGATGGGTTACGCAATACTTTCTAACATTTAAATGAAAACATTAGTGACAATTGTTAACAAAGAGTGCAGAATGAGTCCTTTTTATGTCTTTTAATCTTGTGTCATCTAATTTTGATTACATCTAAGATTGTTCCATTAAGCTCGCAATTTTCTTGGGGTTTTTCGAAAAGTGTGCTTTGTTTATGCACATTTTAAGGTACAATTTTCAACTTCACTTCCGCTCAGTATGGTCTGCAATCTTTGTACCTTGTCTTTGTTTCAAAGAGTACAATAACATCAGTACAATCATCGTTAACTCCACTTTATGAAGCCGTCAATTTATTTTGATCAAGGGTCTCGCGTTTGCTCCAATGGAGATAATAATGTTGTAGGCGGCCACGCGCCTCCTGTCTGAACAATTCTACCTCATAATCTTGTTGGACATCTTCCTAATTGCTTTATTTTGGCGCTGTCTGAAGGTTAATCAAGATTTATAAGAATCATTGTCTAAAACGTTTATTGATATTAATGTTTTTTAAGCAAGCTAGAGATTGCACGACATTCAATCTGAGGTCTGAGATAGAATAAAAATACAAATTGAGTGAACGAGGAATTGTGTGAGAAGGGATCGAATTCAAATATAACGGCTGATAGAGATGCTTGAATTCATTTGAATTCAGTACATTGTTACATTTGAAACGACTGATATAGATGTAAGAGAGAGTAATACATAATGTACTCTGTAAGATACTCTTGTAAAAGTAAAGCTAGTAAATAAAGAGTAGATGATCTCTATTAGAATGAAAAAAAAAAGTTACGACAAGTTGAGAATCGTATGTCTTTTATATTAAACTTTCAACAGAGTGACGTCAAAACATTAAAAATGAATGAACAAACCTCATTGTCAACAGAAAAGTACAGTCGATGACCTTTGGCATAGTTTCGGCGCCACCTGTCACTATTCCCTTCCAGTCAATGGACATAAGTAAAGTTCAAAGACCCCTTAATACACTATCACTATCCTGCAATTACCAATCGATTTACCATCGACAGGTCTAGTAACACTAGTTTTTGGATGTCCGAATAATAATAAAGCTTAAGAAATTATAGGAAATGCAAATTTAAGATGGTCCTTAACGATACTTTCAGGTTTTTAGACTTGAGTACTATAGTAAGTATAAGATCTTTCATAGTTAAAAAATATCTACATAAAAGAATATCGACATCTCATTAATTAACTTAGAAAAAATATAGACAGCAATACGCTTATAAAATTGTTTTCCGACTGGAAACCTGCGATCAAAATTACTGATTTCCTTTACGATAATACCTAATTGTCCCGACACTGTACTCGCAAACAAGGACGAAGTACTTATTTATTAACCCCTTAATACGAAACGAGGTCAATTGGTAAACTCGTTCAACGACACGTAAGTCCCAAAACCATCGCAATGACCTTCCAATACCAACTTCCATTTGCGGCCGACCTTCTGATGTCGCGACCTTTCGAAATTAAAACATGAACTACGCAAAGGTGAAGTTCTACCATGTATAGTATTCCAAAACGAAAATACAAAGTTGTCCTGCAGAGCGATTGTGTTTTCCGCGAACGCGTTCCTATAGCAACCGATTCAAAACAAACCTGTCATTCAGTGGCCAAAATTTCCCCGACTGTCCGGTTGAAAGAGCGTTGACATACTTTCGATATCAGAAAAATTATGATAAACACATCAATTACAGTGATTTAGTTGTAGAACAAACGGACTTATGTTGGCTCGAGTTTTAAGACGAAACATGGATTTCGGGTTCGGCGATTTCCTGTATCCAAATGTCGCTGGCTTGCGGCAGTTCTTTGAAAGGGATGCGCATATCGGGTCCGTAGATATAAAGTACTACTTCATGTAGTCTTTTATAATTTAGTTGGAAAACGGTTCTCTAAATATATTCTATAATGTCAACATGAAGCTGGTGGTAATTTCGTCTTCATGGATGAACCCATCTAATTTTAGTTCAGAAAAATCAAATTCTGTTGACGTGTAATAAATTGAGACATATTGACAAACAATATGATAAATTCTAGATCTTGCTAATGATGTGAAAATGAATCTTCCCTAATTTCATATTTTAGAAGTCAGAGACAACAATGTTATACATTTTGTCACAAATTATTTGCAGTCCATCATCGAGCTTCCACCAGATGGCGCGGATGATGGACCGGATGATGACGGAGAGCCTGCAGCCATTTGGGTTCGCGAGAGTAACGGCGCGCCGGGCTAAATCCGACAAAGGAGATGACCCACCGCGAGATGGTCTGCGCAGCGAAAAGGGAGCAGCGAAGAAAGATAGGATTAGACCGGACACGCATGCCCACAATGGCACCCGCCATCCACCCACGCAAGGTATTAAATAGATGCCCCTATTGCAAAGAAGTAAGGTTGAGATTTCTTTGACATAGATATGATAGCTAGCCAAGATCCTGATAAACTTCTATTTCTTCTGAATCCATATAACTCTGACGGTTATGGAGTTGTATTGTTTTATAGAACGGATCCTTAAATTTTTATGAATTACTTATTCGATAAGACTCAGATCCGAAAATAACCCACTTAAAAGATTTGACCGCGTGACGTCTAAGCAATTTTGAACAAAATGAACGGTCATATTAATTTGTCCACAAATTCGATATGAAGACAAATGATTCTTGTACTGACAAGATACATGCCATCAATATTTTTAAGAGACTAGAAAAAAGACGTGACACCAAATTTATTCATGCTCTTTGTTTCTTTTTTTATTTATTAAACTAATGTAATTTTTCAAGCGATTTTGCATTTCCACATTTTAGATGGAGTTTTAAGTGGGAATTTTTTAGGTTAGTTTAGTCCATAAATAATTAAATTTACAGATGATTGTAATATAGACTAATTCCACTATGTTCAGTCGTCAGGCCGACTCAAGCGACTTCATTCCAAGAATCGCCATTGGATCAAGTTAAGCAGTCAGATCCGACGACTGAAAAGTGGGCTGGAACCCTTCGTAGAAGAGACCCTGAGATACAACCGACTTTACCCTCTATCGTCTCTCGGAAGACTTCGACCGCTTCCGCAGTGAGCAGCGGAAGAAAATGTCGATCAGTAGAAAGAATTCCAAGAGTTAAGAGGCAGTTGGCTCCGATCAAACCGATTCGAAAGACTGATGGCACAACTGATGGTGATGTCACAATCTTGGAGAGAGACGAAAAAGTCTTTGACACGAGTGGTTACGAATTACATTTAGTGGAGACTTTGGAAAGAGACATACTCCAGAAGAATCCAGATGTCCGTTGGAGAGATGTTATTGGATTGGATGATGCGAAAGCGGTGCTGCAAGAAGCAATGGTGTTGCCGCTCGTCATGCCTGATTATTTTAAGGTTAGGTTTGTCATTAAGACGTTAAATGGATTTTGTGAAACAAACTTGGCTATCGCTATAGTACATTTTAATTTCACTTTTGTAACAATGTCGTTACAATATCTCGCGTGACGACCACAAATGACATTTTTCATTACTATTGACA
This sequence comes from Papilio polytes, assembly GCF_000836215.1. Lineage (NCBI taxonomy): Eukaryota > Metazoa > Arthropoda > Insecta > Lepidoptera > Papilionidae > Papilio > Papilio polytes. The sequence continues at coordinate 1,080,850 of NW_013526693.1, read as the reverse complement.
TATGGGCGATCAATATTATAGTCTATCAACAACAAGCGTCGAATGAATTTAGCCTAGGAGATTAATAGTGAGATTAAATTGATATTTTTTCAGGGCATCCGTCGCCCGTGGAAGGGCGTACTGCTTACAGGTCCGCCGGGTACAGGAAAGACGCTACTGGCGCGTGCCGTGGCTACGGAGTGCCGTACCACCTTCTTCAACGTCTCCTCCGCTACACTCACCTCTAAATACCGCGGTGACTCCGAGAAGCTCGTCCGACTGCTCTTCGATATGGTTATTTTATTTAATGATTTTCACTTCTAATATATATGTTATGGAAGAAAGTGGAATTATAGCAAACAGTTCACCTTATCTGGCTATCACTGCCACTCAGGGTATAATAAAATGTGTGATTATCATAGGAATTTTAGGAAATCCCTACTTTATTACTTCGCTGGTATTCTGTGTTGTTGTTATCCATTCTTGCATAATGGGGTGTTGCTTAACTTAGTATTGTGTTTGCAGGCTTCGTTCTACGCGCCGAGCACGATTTTTATCGATGAAGTAGATTCTCTGTGCGCGGTGCGCGGCGCTGACTCCGAACATGAAGCCTCGAGACGATTCAAAGCTGAACTGCTCATACAGATGGATGGGCTCGCCGCCATTTTGTAAGTTGATCTTACTACAGGACGAAAACTAAAGTAGACCCGAAAATTAGTTAAACGATAGATGTATGAATAGACTAACGGAAAACTTGTGCGCACAATTTGAGGTTAATGACAAGGTTAATGATTTTTCGTGTTGCAGCAACCAAGATAAAGTGGTAATGGTGCTGGCAGCCACCAATCACCCCTGGGATATCGATGAGGCCTTCAGGAGACGCTTTGAGAAGAGAATATACGTCGGTCTTCCTGATGGTAATCTTTTTAGATGATGAATTATTTACTACTCGTTCAAATTTGGATTTACAAATTTTATAATGAATGCATATCTTCAATAGAAAAAAGTCAAAAAGCAATCAGTTTTAAAATCTGTTTTATTACAGAAATAACAAGATCGAAACTCCTCAAGCTTTGCCTCCGCGAGGTATCGCTCACAGAGGACGTGGACTTCCAAGACATGTCGGAGAAACTTGACGGGTATAGCGGCTCCGACATCTGTAACATATGCCGGTAATGTTAACCAACTATAAGAAACTATATTTTATGACCGTACCAAAGATATTTAAAAATATATAGACGTGGTAGTGAACAAATTTTTTTTACCAGTAATCTTTAAAAGGTACTATATCAGTTGTCCAGTTTAGTGCTACCTCGTGTCCTTGTATTGATATGTAATTAAACGTTTTGCAAAATTGTAATAAGCTCCATCTTTTATTATTAAAAAAACACTAAATTATAAAATAAACGTTATAAAATAAAATCATTTCAATATTATTTAATGCCAATGCCTCTTCTATACATTTTTTGAAACTCTTTGGACAATTTATCTTATTTTAGCGTCATTTTCATAGTATGTTTACCTCCACAGAGACGCAGCAATGATGACAATGCGTCGAAAAATCGCGGGAAAAAGCCCTGATCAAATACGTCGTTTGAAGCAATCGGAGTTAGAGGCGCCCGTGTCTAAGGACGATCTGAACGCGGCCATAGACAAGACACGGCGCACTGTCAGCTCGACAGATGTCGCGCGCTACGTCGCTTGGATCCAGCGCCACGGATGCTCTTAGCGCAGAAGTAAAGCGCTTCGAGCGCTGCTCAGGAGACTGAGGAATTGTTAGAGCTCTCGGTATAGCTCGCAAGCGCTTTAAGTCGCTAGAAACGCTGTAAGGACTTGTTTTGTTTGAAATTAAAATTAAACTCTAGTTTATGGTGAAGAAATACAATCGAAAGTGATTATTTATTGGGACTAGATATAAAAATTAATACTTATTGTGAAAGTGGAAAGATGTGGTCATAATTGAGGTGACGGAATATAAATTATTACTTTTTGATAAGTTGTATGTATTAATTGCTTTCTTAATAATCATTTTATATTATACGACCTTATAATATAATTATGAAATTGATGGTATTTTAATTTTTTTATTTTTCCAATCACATACTGTATGTATGTAAAAATGATTTTTATTTTATTACTAAACTTTATGCTACTATAAAATATAACAAATTCTTTACCTAATTTGTAATTCTGTTTATGGTTTAACCAAGGACATAAAAATTCTCACCAAAAGGCGCTTAAATCGCTGAAAAAGTATGAGAGTTTTTTTTATTCCTGGTGAAGCTTTATGTAAATTATTGTTGCCTAAAAAATATGTAAGTTATGATATTTATATCTGCTTATAGCACTAGCAACTTTGTCATAGCATGTTCTGGACTAGGTTAGGTTTTTGATTTAGATTGTAAGGACGTTTAAGGGCCTGTCCCACATTCTAAATTGTCTGATAACAATCCAACGTGTAAAATATTTGATGGATATTGCGGATTTTGTTCCCTTATCCGAAAGTGACGTCATTTTTAAGCTATCTGAGCAGCTATCAGCCAGTGGCGGGACAGGTCCTTTTTCTAATGTTATGCTATCTCTGAATTCGTAAAATTTTGTGTTATGAGATTGTGTAAATCTAAATTGTGTTTTTATATGGCTTAATTAACAAACTTTGTTTTAAAGTATTTATTCTGTGGTACTTCTGTACCACAGAATAAATACGAAGCCAAATTTGATGTGGTTAAGATGTTAGAATTACAGCATCTCTGTATCCGTTTTTTGTTTTTTAAACAATTTGGACGATGCATATTAACAAATTAATTGTGTAACTTAATACAAAAAAATTGGCAATAATTATTGATTATTTTTTTCTTTAAATAATAACTTTGAAGAAAATAAAGTTTGAAGATATGGTAGTTTTAGGTTATTTCTAATGTCATATACTCTCTGAATATTCTATATGTAAATTATAGTTTTAACACTGTATAACATCAAAGCAATAATTTAAGTAACTTTTTTTAAATAGGCAAGGGCGAAAAAATTGTAAGTTCGAAATCAAACAATTATATTTGAATAACACTCGTTTATTAAGGAATGGTGTAAATTACATTGTACTCATAAAAGTAGAATATGCGTCCGTGGATTTCCACTGCTAAGACTTGTAAACCATTTAACTATCTCCCTTTCAGAGTGAGAGAGATGGACATATTTTCGAGTAAATTGAACAGTGGAAATCCACGATTAATGTACAGTCAGGGTCCTTCGCGGTGTTCCAATTTCAAATAATTGCCTTGTCGAGACAAACTCATACAAATAATCAATTAGGCAGCAGTGAGTTGCGTAAACGATGACATAATAAAAAATGCAATTATCCGTGTACTGACCTTATTAGTACAGACAATATTTACCTATTGTCTAGTAGTATAGTATTATAACTATGCTATTGGTTATTATTCCGACGTTTCAGACTGCAGCTATCAAGATGGAACACCGCTAAATTCCCCGATAGTACTTGTAAATTTGTATCGTGGATAAAAACAAATATAATAAAAGTATTCAAGTAATTTGCGTTTTTCTTAAGACTTAAGACAAACTTGGTCCAATTCAATACTGTGGGTTTCGACTGAAGTGACAGTTGGCATTACTTACATTAACAACATGGGTCAATACAAATGAAACAAGAGTCGAAACTCAAGCCTGATACAGACGTTCAGTTGTAACATATTTTATAACTGAACAATCGAAGTGTTCAGTTATAACATATATATGCAAAATTAGACCTGTCAGTTGAACACGCTGTTCAGTTGAAACTGTCAAAACTGTCTGTAAGGGCTTCACAGAAACTGTAAAGGACGGATGGAAGGTTTACCGTTGGACCGATCGGTTTACAAAACAATCGTTCCAATGGTATAAAATTTTATTTGGAAACCTTCTAGGTATGCTAATCGTGCCAACAGGAAACACTGAAGAAGCAACTGTTTTTTTGATATGATTAAAAAAATAAAATTATTGGTACTGTTAGGTGTTTTGTCGATAGCACTATAAATAATGTTAATGACAAAGAGAGTTTACACTAAAACATTCCATTTTACATAAAAAAGGTTAATAGTACTTAAAACTCAAATAATAAACTATATTAAAATACGAATAACATTTATAAACAAACAAAACTATCAAATTTATTAGAAATATAACAAATCATTTATATGCTGTGAACACATTAACGAAATACTAGAAAGACATTTCTGTCTCTATTTTATACAAGCAAGTGAAAGAGACGACTGTATCGAAAGGTGTTTCATTGGTGGAAACTAGCATGAGTTTTTATTGAATAATAGCTGTTCCCATGCCACTTCATCCGCATGAAATTATGAAAATTTTATTTTATTGTTTACATTTGTCAAATTATCAATTACAAATGTCAAAATGACATGACATGATAACAACCTTGTTTCCTTGATGTTGGCAGCAACTTATAGTCTCTTTCCCACATTAGGATTTTTATCCAATATATACCCCCTAAATTTAATGGCGTTAAATATATAGCCTAAAGCGTGCCGCAAGTTTAGGGCTTTTAATTAAAAGAAAAATTATTCAAAAATATGCTGTAATTGCTGACATCTTAGGCTACAAAGAAGTGTGTGTTCACGCTTTATTATAATAGTATAGAACGTATAGATAATTGACAAGGGTAGAACCAAAACATGTGGTTGTAAAACAGTTTGATTTTAAAAAACAGATTTTTAAGCTATACAAAATGAAATTGGCCCCATGTTAGGACTAACATTTTGTTATGTGTGACAAAGCTTTATATATCAATTAATTAAATTGAATTATTTTATAAAAGGCACTATAATATTAAATTTAAATGTGTTTAAAAGTCAAATAGATACTATCATTTCTTTGGCTTGAATACATTACATTATATTAAACTCCGTGTCTAATTTTATCTTATATCTATGTTTACATACTGTGGTACTTAAATCTAAAGTATTTTTTACGATGCGTTCAGAAAAGAGATATAAAATGAGTGTTAAAATGAATAAAACTTTATAAATTATGCGAGTATTAATCGCGACATCAAACTTTTGGTAAATCAAAGCTCGGTATAGATTCAATTCCAAATGACAGTTTTAAATAAGAATCGAAACGTACAGTTTAAACTGTGTAAGGCAAGTCTTTAACTGAATTTCAGCTTATATTTAAAACTTTGCTTAAATGCGCAGTTTTAACTCAAAAGTAAACTGTCCAAACCGAGCGTCTGTAGCGGGCTTTATATAAATACATCAGAATATTTTTAAATGTCGAATTAAAAATAGAATAAAATATAGAACATGATAAAGATTTCAAGCATTATTTATACGTTTTTTAACATTTTGAAATAATTAACAAAGACTCAATTAAATTCAAAGGTAACAGTCAATTTAATAATAGACATTTTCTTTTTAACGTCTTTTTGTTCAAGGATTTTTTTAAAGATATAGAATAAAACTAGAAATATTATATTAAATTATCATTTATAGTCTTTGTACTAGATATAATCGATTTATAACCTCGTCATTTTCTTGCGTAATTTTGGTCTCACTCCTGAGAGGTGCCATTCTTCTGTACCACCAAATCGTCGTCTTCACGCTCAAGTATCGCCGCAAAGGAAAACGGAACGAAAGCGTATCCTTGACCTTCGTAGAATTTACTCATAAACTCCACCCTGAAATAGCGTACATTTTTGTTTGGATACTACAATCTCCGATCATAAACAATTTTTAAGTTTTCTTCGATAGATAACCTTCAGTTACTTTTAATTCTTTGATCGAAGTTCACAACACTTTAACTTGACAGCCCTATTTAATATCTGCTATACGGAATTATCAAGAGTATATCCAGTAAATTAATTATAATTACCAATGAAGTCTAAGCGTGTGCAGGAAAGCGGACAGGCCCTCCATGAGTACTAGAATGGCGAGTGTAAAGAACGCCCACACAGCGAATATTACATACAACATCACTGCATTTATAGGCGACCCACCGCCAAGTCCTATACGTAATACACGTTGCCATAACACCGCAGACAACTCTGAAATATAAAAAATATTGATTAAATGACTTAAAAAAAAACAGAACGTCTCACTATTATAACAAAGAATTCAAATTAAGTGCATTACAAACAACGATTTAATCGGTTCTGTTACAGCGGGCACCTTTGACTAAACAATCGCACACAGTTGTGCGATTGTCAATTGTTTCGCAGCCTTCAAATGTTTATTTGCTCGACTATACAGAGTGCACCTCCATATAAGTTCATAGGAATCAAAGCAAGACTAAACAGTTGTGCGATAGTTTAGTCATAGGCGTGCGAGCGCTTTTACAGGTGACCATGTAAGAGAACATAAACTTGGTGGCTTAAATAGTACATTTTTTAAGTAAATCAACATAAAGATTTTTCTTTTTACGATGCCTGAATATGGCAGTTACTTAGTTAGTTAGAAGTTTTAGACAACTTATTTAATTGATATTGTCGCTTTAAACTCAGAGCAACACTTCTCATTCAGAGCCAGGTTGCGCGCCAATATACATACTTCTAGTGACATTGACAGCTGTCAGCTAGGGACGTGACGTTAATGCCGATAATCTAGTGTTGCGCCAATTCTATAGCACGGTACTAATTTTGTTCCTAACAGAAGTTAGTTAGTTTTAGATTGTGTTTTAAAGTGTTTCTACTTACGTGCGTGAGCCAGCGACAGCGCCCAGAGACGCAGGTAAGAAGCTGTGTGGGAGACTGTACCGAGCACATATTCTATGGTATGAATAGCTTGTGTTATGAGCACCTCTCCCATGCCACCGTCATGTGGGTCCTTTGCCACCTCGCCACTCTCTACCCCTTGTTGGTATCTCTGCAGAAGGATTTTACATCTATACTCTATACTCTATACTAATATAATAAAGCGTAAACACACACTACTTCGTGACGTAGAATGTCAGCACTCACAGCACTATTTATGAATAGTTCTTTTTGTAATAAAAAGCCCTACACTTATGACACGCTTTAGACTATATATTTTCATGCTAATTAACTTAAGGGTTAAATATTGTGGAAAAAAAAATCATGCGGGAAACTGACCATAAAACAAGCTGAAAACATCAAAAAAACAAGGTTGTCATGGTAACGTTAATTGTTATGTACTGTCAAAAGCCTTCCTTGTCATTTGTCCATTTAAATTTTGACTCTTTCAATTGAAAATGTAACAATAAATAAAGTTTGTATAATTTCATGCGGATGAAGCCGCAGGGGATTAGCTAGTTTAAAATAAGAATGAAATAGAACTTTGAACTTTTTCTCAGAGAAAGATTTAAGGTATCCATTTAATAGGGTCAGTACGACATTATGAATGAAGATAAAACGACTTCCAACCTTTTTCTTTTTATCCGCTATCATCTGGTAGACTGGTTTCCCGAACAGCATAACGGGTATGCAGAGAAAGGCTATTGCGATGAAGGTCTTCTGCAGCGGCTCCTGACCAGCGTACATGTGCTGGAGACACGGCGGCCGCGACTCCGACTTCTTCATCAGCATCATGTTGATGAAGATGATCAGCACTGAGGGTGCGCAGTACGTGCCGTATGCCGGGTCTGATGATACAAAAGCATGTGATAGGGCAACACATATTCCTAGTAAAAGGTGTATAAAAGCCCCAATAGCAAAGGGTTAGGGGTACATATTTCACTGGTCGAGAGTTCGAATCCCATCATTCGATTATTGTAAACCATATCCTAGCACAAGTCTAGAGCTTAGTTGGAACTGTAAAATAAATGTAAATCTCTTCTAGCTAGTTTTATCAAAATTTCGGATCGTCTAGTTTTTATATATTTAAATATTGCCAAAGTTATTGTTGCAAATTATTCTATCGCCTTTTTTAATGCAACTTACCAGTCGAGACAGCGGAGTACATCGTCCACTTCATAAACATGAGTATACAAAGATACCAAAACAGTAGGAACAGAAACAATATTTGCGGCACATACTGCAGGTAGATCATGTAGTTCTTCTTAAAGAAGCTGTAACGCAAAAATGCACCTTATAGCGATCACGTTAAATGCTAACATAGAATTAACAAAACTACGTGCTCTAGTTTCTATGAATACAGTAATTACTTGAAGTTTACCACACTCATTGTCACACCGAACGCCATATGGATTACGCCGAATATTATTGAGAGCTTCATCTTGAAAGAATTGAGGAATATTATGTTATTAGCAGCGAACTGAAAAAAAAAAAACAAGAAAAAAAACAGGTTCATTAATAAACGCAGTAATGGACCAAATTTACTTGTTCTACCAAAAGTTCGGACCAACTATGGTGCAATAAACATTACTTTCGAAGGAGCACAACTTTACAAGTTACCCTCTTCTATTAAAAACGTGAGCTCATTTAATTTACTTAAATTCAAGTTATCACTACATATATTAAAAAAATTGTAGTATTCATAAAAAACATACAGAAGAATTAAGAACCTCCTTCTTTTGGGAAGTAGGTAAAAAAAAATAATATCGACGACTAGTATTACTATTCTCATGTAAGTAAAATTGTCTTTTTGAGAGTAAAGTCTTTACTTAACCTTAAATGCATTAAAGTTTTGAAAAACGATAAAAAATCCTAATATTTTAATAAGAGCTTCAATACAGAGAATTTTCACTTTATTAGTTCAGTTACTACAATAGTGAGGAAATTACCTGCCAAGCGGGATCCAGTCCAAAAGGATAAGGTGTTTGTGTGTATGCCGTTGCCGGGTCTAATTCTAGCATTTTGTGACGCACCAAGGTTTCATTGTCGTAAGTATTCCTCCAACTGCTACCGAAGATGTTCAGAGATTTGGAGAACATATCGTTGTATATCAAACCGGTGTAGATGGAGAATATGCCCATCAGTAAGATAATATATCGACCTCCAAAGAATATGTTCCAGATTTCGTTATCTGTTTTCTTCTTGGCCAGTCTCTTCTCTAATATAATAATGATCGCAGCAAACGTGGTCATAATAAGGCCGTGGCCAACGTCACCAAACATCACCGCGAATAGGAAGGGGAATGTAATTATTGTATACAAGGCTGGAAATTTAAAAAAAAATAAAAACCGATAAAGAAAAGTCTAAGAGCATGCACACATTTGACTGAACTGTCGCACAACTGTTTAGTCGCTTTGATTCCAATAAGCTTATATGTGCGCACACTCGATTGTTAGTTGTGTAACTAAACAGTTGAACTGCGAAATAATCGTCAATCACACAACAGTTGTGCGATAGTTTAGTCAAATATGTGCCCGCTCTAAATGTGAAGAAAAGGTTGAAAGCAAAGGTTTTAATACAAAGTTATACCAACCTGGATTCACTTCTCTATAGCTAGCAACACCGTACGAGTCGATGAGGTTCTGAAAGCCGCGTGTAAACTTATTCACTCGGTTGAAAGTGGGCGGCGTCTCGTGTGTCGGCACGTGATGCAGGAACGACGGGATAGGACTACCGCTGGCTTTCTGAAATTGTACAAGAACTTTATAAACACGATATTGACAAGACACAATAGATATTTTCACTTGAAATATAAACTCTTGTAAGTAACGATAGATTTGAGGTAAGTTGAACCTCAAACATTCTTCTTCATGCTTTGTTTTTTTTTTTTTTAAAAACACTGCTGGTAACCCCTTAATATTTATTGTTTTCGCTTTCGCCCGTAAATGATTCCGAGTAGTATTACAAAATAGCAACTAGCCAAAGTGTTCTTCTAGACTATCCTCAACATCTGTGTAAAGTTTCATCACTATCCGTTCAGCATTTTAGTCTACAAACTCTAATAAACGTTGATTCAGCCGTCTAAACTTTCGCATTTATGATATTAGTAAGATATTTGTACATACCACTCCATTGTCTAACGCTTTCTGTAGTATAGGTAGATCTGTGCGTGGTACCCAGCATTCAGCGATAAGGCACTTCTTGACAATGTCCATACTGAACATGTTGAGCGTGTGGTAGATGGCCTGCTCCCGGCGCACCGCTACCAGCCACGTGCTAAGATCGCGAGCGATGTTTGCGAGCACCAGCCGACGATGCTGCTCTGTTTGTTCTAGCACCTGTACATGATTTTATTAAAAAACTAACTTTCGCCCGCAACTCCGTCTGTGAAGTAGTAGCCTATGTCTTCTTCCAGACTATCCTCTACGTCTATGCCAAATTTCATTGCCTGTTCAGCCGTTTAGGCTACAAATTCTAACAAACATCCATACCTCCATCTACACTTTCGCAGTATATTAGTATGATACAAGTACATTCTTAGAAAATCTAAGTACAATTCAGTTCATCAATGTCTTGTTCTCAAATTTTGGGATACGTTAAACTGGTAGTTGTGTATACGAGTATAACATTTTTGTTGTCCTACTCGTTTGCTTCTTTAAACTGCAATGAACCTTTGAAAATTGTGAGTTTCTTTTATAATTATCGGCCATTTAGATCTTACATAGTACTTACAATCTCCAAATCTTTGATTCTGCTGTCAACTCCAGCCAACATTTCTTGCTGTTCCTTATATGTGGCAGGACAGTGGTATAACGTAGCCTGGAAGCCGTTGCAGACCTTCTTCACTCTTAATTTGATTTGTTCACCGTGAAAGAATACCACGAAGACGGTCTTCTGCAGTTCATGACCCTTGAAATTAGTATGTTTATATGTTAACAATGATCCTATCTTTAAACTAATTTACTTCGTTACTTATTTAGTTACTGATTTAGTCGAGTACTAAGTTTTAATTCTACTGTGGAAAAGATTTATTAAGACATTTTTGTGTACTTCTTATGGTACTAACGTAAGTTATTTTCTATACGTCGTTTTCTATAAGCGTCTAGTTCTTTATAAAAAGCATTGCGGCGGTAAGCCGTTTGAAAAATCAATATTAAAAACAAGGGTTGACGACCGACACATACTTGCTTACTATTCACCGTACTAATGGGCTCGTAATCACAATTCTTTTGTTGGTATTAAAAGCAAGATTCATTTTTTTACGTTTTCAACAATTTGAGTTTAATATAAAGAATACTAGTAGATAATACTAATTGTATTTTATTTACGTTAGAAATATGTTTTTTTTTTATAACATATAATGGCAAACGAGCAAGCGGCCACCTGAATCCGCCAAAATGGCGAAGCGACCGCTGCCCATAGACATCTGCAATTGCAGATGCCTTGCCTACCCTTAACCGACAGAGGAGGAGTCGCACATAAAAAGGATATTTCCTCTTCCTAAGCATCTCCTCCATCGTCAAATCCACTTCCCCTTCCCATCCTCTCATAAGAAAAGGGTGGTAAAGAGAAAGGGACTTAAATTATGCCTCCGGCCCTACACTCATCAGACGAAACACGGCATTAGTTCCATTTCACGCCTGTCTTCTGTGTGGTCGTGGTATTACACCGGGTGTGGAGGCCCATTCGTGCTAAGATGTTAAAGCGGGCACTACCTCTGATAAGCTTGTTTAGATTGCATCTTCCCTTACATATTAAAATAAATATTATTCATAAGTGAATACCAGCATTATCCGGTTGGTATTACCTTCTTTCTTTATATCTAAGGACATTAACGATTGCGGTAACTAGATTCAACGATGACCTATTTTTCTGGAGTTTCCTCATGTATCTGAATTTTAAATCGTATCCTAAGATAGAAATAAGACAGGATATATAAAGCAAGAGTATATGCTAATAAACAATCTATTTTATCATCTATATAGTGAAATGCATGTTTAAAATTCTTTTACACTTCTGGTACGTTTGTGAAAATAAAGCGACGTACGCGTATGTCTGTAATCTGTATGGAACGATTGTTTTGTAAATATCGGCTTGTATCTGTAACAAGACGGTTCCAAATCAAACAACGTATTGAATTTTAATTAGCAGTTAATGTTAACAAATTATGAACTAAAATACACCGTTTATTGCCAAGATAGACTCCCTAATGGTCAAACGAACAGGTCATTCGCTTCTATTCGAATAAAGAATATTATTATCTAGTTATAAGATTATTAAAAATATTCTATAGACTATTCTTGCTTACCAAATTGTCAAAGTCTTAATGAGAGTAGTGTATGGTCAAATATTCTTACAAAGTGTTTATGTCTTGCAACCATAATAATGCTAGAAAAGTCTAGTTAACCTTAAAGGTGCAATTTCTATTAAAATAGTTAGATCTTGAAAGAACCGGAATTCAGTAGGAAATCCACCGGTAGTCGGTTGTCGGTAATTTGATTAAATGACGTTCGTATGTAGTTCTACGCTCTACGAGATCCAATCGAATATTAGTGAAACAAAACACGATTGCTTCACGATTGACAATATCTTTAACGGTATAATAAATACAAAAGTGAAGGAAGTAGAGTTCCAAGAATAGTATAGAAACTCTTTTATGACAGAAAGAGAGAAACGAATAGCAGGAATACCGAGGTGATTATCGACGCCAATGGACGTCCGCAATACCAGAGAAACTGCAGATGCGTTGCCGTCATTTCAGAAGGCGATATTCTCGCTTAGGGGCCCTAAGTTGTAGCGATTTAGAAATACCGTCGCGAACAATAGTACTGTGGTATTTTAAACTTACAGTGACCGGATCTTTAAGCGGTTCGTCAATCTGAGCTTGCTTGAAGAAGATGTTCCCATGAGATATCCTCCACAGCATCCTCTCAAACGATGGCACCTTCGGGGTCGCTACCACTCCTGCGATAAAACCAAGATGTCCCAAGACCCCTTCATTGTTGTACACTTGTACTGACGCGGAGATCTTTCTATGATGACTGTGATCTTGGAAGAACGTTTGGGTCTTCTCTATTAAAAGTTTGAGTTCCTTCAATGAGAGGTAATCGGTCTTCAAGTTTTGAGCGTTACGGGTTATTTCTTGAATCTCTGACTCGACGTAGTCTATTCTTTCCTGGAAAAAAGGATATGGGTTAAGTTTCTACATTAAACACTATTGACTTCATATTACGTACGTTTTGGTAACGTACCAATTCAAAGAATAATTCTTTTTGTATCTATGTATATGTTGAAAATAATGTTTATCGAGTATTGTTCTCCTGATTGAGTCGAGAACTCAATTCAGTTTATTATTTTATGAGCACTTAAACACTTAGTGGTTCGTTATTGGCCATCTGGTATCGTCGGATGTTTTAAGAAATAGATATATTGAAATTCTGAGTCAGTGTTGACGTTGGCACTATTTCTCCACCCATTGATTATACATACCTCGCAGCGTGCAATGCCATTAATTATACGGAATTACACGTTGAAAAGAATCTCTGATATTTTTAGACTAACGGAATACAAACCGGTCTACTTCGATAGTTCTCAGTAATACCGGACTACAAACAGATAACACATTCAATGCCAGAGACTTTTTGATTTGCTTTGCAATTTAATTTTACTACTTCAATTATAGTGGCGTTTTTTACATTTGCGAATGGTTAGTATTGAAGGATTGTTTCATTCATAAAAAAAAAAACAATTTTGCATATTTTTAGAGTGCAAAGGTATACTTAGCATTTGTAGACCCTTGCACCGTTTTAGCCGTAGCACTTTCGTAGCTCGTAGCTACCTTAATTAAGACGATTGTATGTATAAGAATGGGGTTCCTCACCTCCAATATATTGATCTCCCGTGGGCTGAGTAGTGTAGGCGAGGGTTTCGGAGGTGGAGGAGGTTCGGGCAGCTCACCGCGGACATATCGCAGCTTGCGCTCCATCTCGCTGCAGCGACGTACTTCTGAGACGTAGCGACGTTGGAAATCGTTCACGTGAGGGTTCAACTAAAAATAAAAGAATACATTACTACAAGAATTTTATGGCAATTCTGCAATTCGTCTTGTGAGTGTAGTACCAGAGGCCTAATGTTACTCACTTTAACTTCCCACTATTTACTTAGGGAAGGGAAACTGGATTTGACGGTGAAGAAGACGGATAGGGGAGTAGGAATATCCACTTTATGTGCGTCTACTCCTTTGATTAAGGGTAGGCAAAGCATCTGCAATTGCAGATATATATGCCCAGCGGTCGCTTTGCTTTCTCGGCGCATTTAAGTGGCCGCTCGCTCGTTTGATATAAAAATGTATATAGAAGTTGAAGAAGCTATATCTTAATACGTAAAATTGTGTACATTTTATAGATAATTAATGTATTTCTAGCGTAAAGTTGCTTCTGCGTACTAAAGGGATTTAGTGTAATGAATATTATCCACGAGTATGTGATTACAAGCTGGTATATCGCAGCAATTACTGTTTGCTAATTGAAATGACAATGAACACCTCCACTTGTCCGCTCGATCTCAAGTGATTACGTAATGTATGGACCTGATTATATTTATACTTAGGTTTTTCTGTAGTTTTAACACTTACAAAGTGAATTGTTTGATAACTATCTTTAGTGTAAAAGGTTTCAATTTTTTTATTAACCCTTTTCTTGTTAGTGTATCTGTAGAGATACATCAGAATTTTTTTTTTATTATTTTTTTTTAGACATCTTGGGTCATCAAGGCTAAGTGCTATGAATATTATTTTGCTATTCTAAAAAATAAAATTCTGCTAAGTTAAGGGTTCAGCTATTTTAAGCTTGATATAAAACATGCGGGTACAAATTATATGAAATTTAACAGAAAATCTTACTAATATTATAAATGCGAAAGTTTCGATGGATGGCTGTTTGTTAAAGTTTGTAGCCTAAACGGCTGAACGGATCTTAAGGAGATTTGGCAAAGATGTAGAGTATAGCCTGAAAGAATACGTAAGCTACTTTTTTAAATTCCACGCAGACGGAGTCGCGGTCGAAAGCTAGTGGATATTATTTAAGAACGTCAATGTTCCTCAAAGAACAACACAAAGAAGAAGTTATCAGAGAAATACAAGTGTTGTCACTTGTAAAGCTTGTAATACACGAAAGGGTCGTTCTCTTATCATTTAATCCCTTGTTGAAATGTAACGTATCAATATTACAACGATGGAGATAAGATAAGACGTGTGACGTCTATTTAATTATTTTAGCCGCATTTCTTGAACGATTACTACCGTTTCACGTTGTACGAATTTATTAATTGAGATTTGAATTTTAACATCTGTAGTCTAAACATTATGTTCAACTTATCAAAGAGAACGGTATATTTTTGTGGCAACAGTGTTGCGCATGAAATTGTTACATCCTGATTAAAATAGGGCAGTAATTCAACGCTCTGCCGACCGCCGACTGCGGCTGTTAAATTTATATGGATGTTCCTATAACACGAGTATAACGGTACCAGGATCTCTATCTGTCAGTAAGATAGCTAGGGATTCTGCTTTTTGATTAACTTTTTAATTACCCTTCACACCTGATAAAAGTCACTGGATTAACATATGCATTAATTTACAGTAAAATACAAAACAAATAGTTTCTTCCAACTTAAACCTTCATATTAAAAACTTATTTAAAATCATATAACAAAACAATATCGCGATAACATCTTTTCTAGTATTTTCCGTCTTTTGTTTTTCTATCTTTCTAATAAGACACCACTCAAAATTATTGGTGGCCAGTATGCAACCTCTTTGGCTGTATTCATATCATACTGCTTGTTAGCCCAAGAGATTGTATTTTGCACTTAAAATATACTCTCCTTTATGTAAAGTGGGATATAGTACATATATTTGTGATTGTAAGCTACAGATAAGACATTAAATGGATATTATAGACAGACCAAACACAAGTGTACACTACTGAACACCAAATTTGTATGTTTTGTTGATATTGCTGTTGAAAATTTTGATAAGTCGTTTTTTATTACAAATGTTTTATTAGACTTAAAGTTTTTTGGCTTCCTTATTAAAAAAGAAAATAACACGAATGTCACTATCACAAAGGCCATAAATTTCATGGAAATGTCAACGCAAAAACACCAAATTGTCAACTGCCTGGGTCCTCTATTGATGTTAATTGAGGTCAAATGGTCGCTGGCATTTAAGATAAATAATAAATTATTGTTACTATGTCTTTTGTAATTAACATTAGAATATATTTTTTAATTGTCAGTGTCTACTTAATAGTGCAATTTATCCAAGTGGCCATAAGCCAGAAAAAGCTATTCAATGCCAGAAGTAAAATCTTTTACTTCGAATAAATATTAAATAATGTTTTTTTTTTTTGTGAACGCTACATATCGAAACCCAATATCAATAAAACTGGAAGCCGGAATGTGAATGATGTGCCGTACTTTTGGGTTAAGGCGCGGCTTTAGTGTCCCTCGTAACGTCATAATGTCATCTAATATCAATTCACAATATATTAAATGTGTTGATTCCGTTTCACGCATCTTAATACTTATAGATCTACTGCCCTTTGAGGGTCTTAGTTTTTTTATATTATGAGACGGCAAACGAGCAAGCGGCCACCTGAAACCGCCGAAATGGCGATGCGACCGCTGCCCATAGACATCCGCAATTGCAAATGCGTTGTCTACCCTTAATCGACGGAGGTGGACACGCACATAAAGATATTTTCCCTTTCCTGTGCGTCTTCTCCACCGTCAAATCTAATTTACCTTGCCATCCCTTCCTAAGTAGCAAGGAAAAGGGATTAAAATTAGGCCTCCAGCTCCACACACATCATAGGACACGCGGAATAGCTTTCACTTGACGTCAGTTTTCAATGTGGTCGTGGTATTGCACTGGGCGAGCCGACCCATTCGTGCGAAGATGTTAAAGCGGGCTCTACCACTGTTGAATGGTTTTATCCAGCAGTCATTTCATTTCTACCTCTGGCCACGGTCCTTCAATTTTCTTCCAACTTTATTCGTCTTCATTTGATGTAAATAGAGAAGTTAAACTAAAACAGAAGCTAAATGCCTATGGAAATGTTCATAAAATCATCAACCTATTAGGTTGAATTTAATGATGTTATGACTTCAGGGTAGTGTTTTTCGTTCAGTGGATAATAAGCCTATTTAAGCCCTTGTTTCACTACTTTATTAGATTCATTTAAATTGTGTTATGTTTGATTAAACATGTAATATAACTTTGTGGTCATAACATGGATATAATCATTGCCACGATTAGTAATAGCTATGCGCTCATCCTACGCTTTAATGTAAATATTCAGTTATAATGCAAATCTGTAGGTGCTTCATAACGCGATGAATTTTAAACAGCCATCTTTGTTCTACGTTCATGGATTTACGCAATAACGTTACTTTGAGTTTAAGCATTTATGTTTGTTTAAAAGTCAAAATCTTTAGTATGTCTTAATTACTTAGTGTTAATTAAATGGCATGAAATCTTTTTTTAACTTTTAAAAATATTATAAACAAGCTTTCGCCCGCGACTCCGTTCGCATGGTATAATAAAAAACAAAAATGGGTAGCCTATGTGTTCTTTCAGGCTGTCATCTGCATTTCTTGAAATCCGTCAAGTCGTTTAGGCTACTCTACTCGTACAACTCTAACAAACATAAATCCATCTAAACTTTCGCATTTATAATATTAGTATGATTTACTAAACTACTTTTTAGTTAATTTTTTTAGTAGCGCGTACCATCCTTCGACCACATCTTCACTTTGGTCTAGGTGGGATAGTGGTCAAGCGATGGTTTTCCAATTTTTTTTTTAAAAAAAAAGATAACTTTACAAGGATTTAAAAAGGTTAAACTTGATAAAAAGGTATTCATCCTTTTTACAATAGTGTAGATTAGAGGTAATGATATCGAAAATAATACACGAAACTTTTATAACTACGGGTTTCGGGGTTAGTATTTGATAGTAATGCGATAGCTTTGATTCCGTAGAATTTTCCGCACTATACGCATTATGTCATTTGTTTTCATACGTATTTTCCGTAGTAAAAGTGACCTTTTAACAAATGATTCTAGTGAAAAGACATTCCATCGTTCACAATATTAGTACTGTACAATATAAAATGCGTTGAATAAAAAAGAACTCAAAAAATAGATAGAATACATTCTGTCTGTTGTATTGTTACTGTGGTTATTATTATTTTTCTATATATTTGTGTTTGTGTTTTATTTTTTAGTTTACAATTATAAACAAAGAAATAAACTTATTAAATAAACAATCATCATTATCAACCTGTTCATGTCTCTACGGAGGGTCAGCACAGTATGTGCCTATCTCTATCAACTATGTCTGAATTCACTCTCTTCTTACGCATATACTCTTTCACACAATCCATCCATACTTTCTTCGGTCTTCATCTTTCTTTGTAGCCATCCACATCCATTAAGTTTTAATACTTTCTTGTTTATCTGCTCCGCATATGTCCATACCACGCTAACTGTTAGATTTTTAATTTACTCCGAGTCTAATTCTGGAATATTTTTTAATTTTCATCAAGTGAAGTTTCATGTAAAACCGAAACAGAATTTTCCCTTCATTTTTTTTAAAACTCATCCTTGGCCTACATGGACAGCACTTATAAAGGGTAAGCTGCCTGAATAAAACGGCACTGCTGTCAAATCGATAGCAGGTCACGAAATGGCCGCTCCCAACACAAAATAACGAGGCACCAAGGGTCTAGGACAGGCGTGGAAACTCATTTCCTAGATGCGTGCGTAACTGTAATATTCATAACTTAGTCATGGAGGAATATTTTTTAATTATGTCAAGTAAGTCACGATATCAATGTTTTAACGTTTAGGGTTCTAACCGTAAAATTCTAATATATTTTACCTTTGTCAAAAAGATTGTAGGGAAAATAATAATTGAAATTTGTTTATGTCATAAGGTCGCCAAAGAGCAAGCGTTCATCAGAATTCGTCGAAATGATAAACAACCGCTTCCCATAGACATCCGCTATTTAGATGCATTACTCCAATCTGGTATTCAACCCGAGCCGAGGCTCCTGAGCCCTCGAGCTTAGTTACTCATAAACGAGATTTAGGCTGAGCGCCATCTGCGCTCGACCATCTCAAGCCCGGGGTGCTATAAATACCTCTTTAAGGCAAGCAGTGACAACTCAGTCATTAAACAAAAGATGCATAACTTTTGATCTATGAAGGAGATGACACATAGAGATATTTCCTCTTCCTATAATGTTTTCAGTTATACTACGTCTAAAAGAAATCTGATTAATTTCGTGTTAATACCTAATTAGTTGAAATTTATTTTTAAATGTAAAACGCATACGTCAATGAACTAAACCCAAAAGCGATAGTGATTTTATTAAGACGTTGTTACGCTTCTAATTTACGATCACTTTAAAGTTTTGCGCTTTGAAGATTTTATTGTGAGAGCTTCGGTGCATGGTTTTATGCGTGCCGCTGATTAGTATGAAAAATTAATTATTAGTAGTTTGTGGTACATGTTACAGCTCAATTGTTTAGCTATTATAAATAAATTTAATTATTTAATATTTTACATATACGAGAATTTTACTAGCTGTTGCTCGCGGCTTCGTCCGCTTGACATTAAAAAAATAAAAATGTCACCTATGTTACTCAGTGATAACAAAGCTTTTTTATGGTGCAAGAAATTCTGAAATCGGTATAATAGTTTACGAATTATTTCGGTATAATACAAAAATACGAATCTTTCCTCTTTATGATATTAGAATAGGTGAAAATCTTTTACTGGATTTTTTCTGGAATAATATAAACCTCCTAAATATAATTTTCAAACAAATCTACTTTTACAATACTAACTAATCGAATAATAATTCATTTTTGCAATAAGGAAAACCGTACAATATCAAAGGATTAAATGACGCATAGCTGTTTAATCTTTAAATCTGCAACTTTATGCAATATTAATACAAACCATAGATTATATATCCTTTGTTTTTAATTTATAGTCTACTAGCTGTTCCCGCGCGGCTTCATCCGCATGAAATTATGAAAATAATATTATATTGTTTACATTTGTCAAATTATCAATACCAAATGTCAAACTGACATGACATGACAAACCTTGGCAATCTTGTTTCCTTGATATTGGCAGCACCTTATGGTCTCTTTCCCACATTAGGATTTTTATCCAAAATTTTTACCCCTAAGTTTAATGTCGTTAAAGTATATAGCCTAAAGCGTGACGCAAGTGTAGGGCTTTTTATTTAAAAAAAAGATTATTCAAAAATATGCTGTAATTGCTGACATCTTAGGCAACAAAGAAGTGTGTGTTTACGCTTTATTATAATAGTAAAGATATTAATCAATCTTTGTATTAACAAACCATAGATTATAATCTTTT
Organism: Papilio polytes; assembly: GCF_000836215.1. Classification (NCBI taxonomy): domain Eukaryota; kingdom Metazoa; phylum Arthropoda; class Insecta; order Lepidoptera; family Papilionidae; genus Papilio; species Papilio polytes. The sequence goes on along the minus strand of NW_013526693.1, from coordinate 1,060,650 downwards.
GTTTGTTCATTACAAATCTATTGTACATTAACCCTTTGTGTATTCACTGAAAAAGAAACTGTTAAAATGTTTCCATGTCACTGCACTCAAAGGGTTAACGATCCCTTATTTGCATGGACTTTCGTGATACCCTTAATTACTAGATGTAGAGTTTAAAAAAATACAACAAAGATTTATGACTTGTTCTTTATAGCAAAGTATTTAAACTTCATTAGCCTAAAATAACAAGAATATAGTAGTTTAAAAGCTACGCTATACACGCCAAATTAACATTAAAACATATACCTAAATATCTGTAACATCTACAAAATAAAACTTAATTACTACAAGATGCCAGCACCGTCTTGAAAATACGCTATCTCTCTTTTTCACAACTCACGCTATATCTTCTATCTCTGTCTTGTAACGAAATTTGATTATACGTGACGCATTTTTTAACATGAAGACAGAGATATAACCGAAATCATAATAAATAATTAAACATAACTGTTGTATTAAAAAAGAGAGCGGATTTTTATAATCTAACACTTAATTTAAATTATTTTAATTATCAATTAAGATTTTTTTTCGTATATTTACGAAGTTACGTTAGGAACACGTTGCCGTTCCGTGTACGAGCTATAAATAAATCTTACAATAGGCAACTAACGTATTGTGATAAAATGTCGTACAAAATATCTTTGTCACATTATCAGCGATTTTGACCCCGACCATGACCTTTACTAATAAACTAGTTTTGCATTCCGATTTTTATATCAAGGCAATAAGATACTTTTTCATTAATTTAAGAACATATAAGAAAGGAAAGATGACGTTTTTATTAAATGTTTTTATAATTCTATTACCCCTACTACGAATTACTACCTTTTTAATACACTATTAATTTTTTTTATTAAGTTACTTGTATAGATTTTGAAAATCTTAAAGTCTACCATATTTATCTATGCATTTACGCGATGTAGGAAAACGGAAGGTCGTTTACAAAATTAACTTTCAAATTGTTAACAAAAACAAGGTGAAAACAATTCGCCTGTCAACTGTCTATAGGTGAAAGTGAGTTTAACATAAGCGACAAAGACAAGTATAGACGTTTTTGTTGGAAGTAAATTTTAAAGTGATAATAGTAACCGCTTTAAAATTATTTATGTAATAGTAAATGCAACATGATTATTAATTTCTTCTAAAAATATATACAGACGAATTGAGAATCTCCTTTTGGGAGGTCGGTTAAAAATAACAATAACAGCGGAATCCATATCGTTGTAACATAAGAGTCCTGTGAGAATAGCACAAAAAGCCACTAAACTAACGATTTCAGTGAACATGTATTACAAATATTTTTTCTTACTAGCTTTCGCCCGACTCCGTTCGCGTGGAATTAATAAGAAAAGAAAAGTGAGTCGCCTAATTGTTCTTATAGACTATCCTCTACATCTGTACCAAATTTTATCGAAATCCGTTCAGCCGTTTAGGCTACAAACTCCAACAAACATCCATCCATCCATCTTAACTTTCGCATTTATAATTAATTTTGATTAATTCTTATAAATAAATTGTGTACTAGAAATACTTCAATATAATTAGTGTGTTCTTAACAGGAATTTGTTTTAATAAACATTCCTATCTTATTAGTACAGCGGTTGTCAAAACAAACTGCCGTCGATAACAACTTTGTCGATATTCAGTTTGTTTTATCTCAACGGTTAAAGCCCATTGTTAGATAGTTTTTCAATGAACTGTATTTACGTACGTGTCTTGCTGTCAGAGAATAAAACTAAACTATCGCACAACTGTTTAGTCTCGCTGTGATTGCTATGAGCTTATATGGAGGTGTACACTACTCGTTTTTTAGTTGTGCAACTAAACAGTTGAAATGGCTGCGAAACAATCGACTATCGCACATGTTCGTTATTTGAGTTTATTTTGTGCATCGAAAAGTTAAAGCAGTCAATGTTCGTGTTTACTGTCTTTTGGATGTCAAAATTGCATGTTGTTCGAAGATAAAGACTGTTGATTTTACCAAAAGATAATTGTCTATATGTTCTCGAGTTTAATTGAACAAAACTAAATATGCATTTACTAAACATACTGTTATGGCGATTTTTGCATATTGTAGAATAAACACAATGTTAATTAAAACGTATACAAACAACACAAAAAGATCTTTTTAAGAGATTACGTATGTAAAATATAATAGCAACATGATTGTAATACATTTAACAAAATTGTACAATGTTTATGCGTTAATAGATGAATTTAAATGTACAGCGCATGGTTATACGTCACAAAATAAGCTATTGGATTCCGTTCCTTGATGATTCTGGAACCTTCCACCACACTTGAGATTGGCCAATAGTTTTTACGGGGCCAAATACTAAATAACACTGTCTTCCCCCTAAAAGACGGAGCTCTGAAAAATTCCGAACCAACACCAACACCAAAAAATGCCATTTTGTCGTTTTAAAATTGCTTGTAGATTTTTCAACGAGCCAATGCGCCAATAGGTATTTACCTCTTTGAAAGAACCTAGTAGCACTTTCTCAATGAGCCATTTTGTACATTTATATTACTAATACTTACGTCTCTGAACTGTGCGATTCCCGCCTCTCCTAATTCATACATGGATATGTATGCGGCTTCTGGCTGCACGAAGAGTTGGCATAGCACCATCTCCTCGCTCCTGAACATTGACCCCATGGTGTACCTGCGAAATTAGTTGTCAAATGTTAAATACTATAGAGTTAAGTGTTATGATTTTATTACCAACCTAGCTGTTGCTAACGACTTCTTCTGCGTGAAATTAAAAAAAATAATAAAGAATACAGTCTATGTTAATCACTGATAACGTAGCTTTTTAATGGTGAAACAATTATTTAAGATGGTTCAGTGGTTTTTGAGTTATTTCAATATGTGTATAAAAATAGAAAGTTTTCCTTTTCATAATATTAGCATAGATGGATTACCCGACTCCCATAACATGCACAGTTTTTACACGGTTTTTCACAATTTGCAATGTGGCCAATGGCTTGACTGGTTTTAAATATCAAGGTGTTATTCGGTTTATTGTAATTTATTCAACAGCAGTAACGACAGTCTCAGGTCTTACTGTTGACGTTATATATTACTATCCTACGCCCGCGACTCCGTCCGCGCGTAATAAAAAAACAAAAGCAAGTAGCCTATGTGTTCTTCCAGACTATCCTCTACATCTATGCCAAATTTCATAGAGATCCCTTCAGCTGTTTAGGCTTCAAAGTCTAACAAACATCCATCCATCCATCTATCTAAACTTTCGCATTTATAATATTAGTATGATGGCTGTGTTTTATAATATCTTTTAAAAGGAAAATATTTGACTTATATTTTACTTTATATAAATATAATTACATATGAGAATGTGGCAGATTTATATAAGATATGTTGTATAAGTTATGCAGATCATTTAATAATGTGACACACTGTTTAAAAGTTTACAGGAATTCATAATGAAAGCAACATTATATTCATACATTTACAAGAAAAGACACCGCCTAGTTTTATATGGTTAGAAAAAAAAAATCTCTTTTATACTCTAATCTGCATACATTATTTCATCTAGATTCCTTTTATATTTAACTAGCTGTTTACGTGCGACTTTTAATTGCGAAATTAAATTTTGTCGAATTCTCAATTGCAAATGTCAAAATTACTGCTACCATAATAATTTTGCTTAAAGTTGGCATTTGATAGTTTATTATCCCTTTCACACATATAGGGTTTTTTCCAATTTATTTACCACCTAAGTTTAATACCGTGAAAGTATATAGACTAAAGCGTATCGTATGTGTAGGGCTTTTTATTAAATAAGTAATTATTCAAAAATATGCTGTAATTGCTGATATCTTAGGCAACAAAGAAGTGTGTGTTTACACTTTATTATATTAATATCGAAGTTTAGATTCAACATAAATAATGCATGTTATAAATAGATAAGATGCGATGACGTCAGAGACAATCAATTGACCTCACGGAGGTGTTCATTGAGAGAAATAGCAAGCCACATCTAAAGGTCAGTGACCTCTCTTGTGACTTACGGTCGTTTAGTGCACAATTGCGCTCCGGTTGCGCTTATATCCCGTACATTTCCCTTTAAGACTCTAGATACTGTTCTACAATCTTACTAATACTATATCTTACTAATATTGTAAATGCTAAATTTGAGATGGATGGAATGATGTTTGTTAGAGTTTGTGGCCTAAACTGCTGAACGGATATTGATGAAATTTGGCATATATGTAAAAAATAATACTTTGTTTATTAACAGACAATTTAACTACGTTTTTTTCTATTACACGACGGCTTCCGGTTACTTCCCTTTAGCATGATTCTGTGATGTTTTCAGCAAATAAATTTTAAACAAATCTCAGGTTTGGTTATTTTTAAGAACTACTATTTTCTCACAAAAGTCGTACGTATGACTCAGAATGGATCTTGTCCACATGTAACAATATTACGCATTCCTTGCAGTGAAAACATTAAAACCTGTTTACTCTTTTGTTTACACACTCTTGACATTTGATGCATTTCTCGTAATACATAAGTGCATGGATTATCGACATTTTGCGATATAATTATTCGCGTTGAAATAAAAATAAAAAAAGTAAACCAAAGTAACAAATAGTAGCATAAAGTATGGTTATTAGTATTACATGTAAGTAACACAAGATGTACAAATAAACGAAATGTTTAAACATAGTTTATATTTCGTTGGCCTCAATCGAATGTTTTCGATATGTGGTTGTTTTTCCATTGTGATTTTTAAATTAAGTACTTGTTAAAAATTATTGCTTCATATATGATTTTACGACAGTAAAATCCCACAGAATACTAACTTTACGTAATTACACTAGTAATTTATACTAATATAATAAAGAAGAAAGATTTGATTATTTTCATTAAATATGTTCCGAAACTAATGAACCGATTGCTAAAATTGTTTCCATATTAAAAAGCTATTTTATCACTGACTAAACTGACCAGAGATACAATTTTTCTCGTAAGATGTCGTCTTCTCGTAAGTCCGAAATTACTTCGTACTATTGTGTTACGTCCTATCGCGTTGCTTCCTTATATATACAAACTAGTACTGACAATGATTAATAAAACAAACGACTATCGATTGATATTGATATACCTATTGTATGTAACATACATCAGTGCATAGTCTCTATTACAATAAGTCGTAAAAATAATAATAAATTAATAATAACCTTGGATAATATTAGGACTTCAATAAAAATATAGACAAAACAAAAGAAAGTCTTGTCTTGACTCGTTTTTCGTAAGTGAATTGTAATCAAAACCTAAATACATCTTGATCTGAACAAAGACTATCAATAGATAAATTGTGATATCAAACGGAAGCTACAAACTCGTGTCTTACGAACATTATAATGAACCAGCTGTTGCCCGCGACTTCGTCTGCGCAATATCAAGAAAAAAGTAGCCTATAATATGCCCGTCTATGTCACCTACTTCAGTGAAAGTCCGGTCGTAATCGGCCCAGCCGTTTCGGAGATTACCCGGAACAAACGTGGACGGACAGACAGATAAAATAATTTTAAATGCAATATTCAAATCAGAGTTATCAGTAACGCAAATATCATCATATTCCCGAAATATGGAATTTTTCATTTGATATTACAAACAGACACTCCAATTTTATTATATGTATAGATTATACAGTATTTTAAAATAAAAAAATGACATTCCATTGAATATGTCATTACTCATTTCACTTCTTTTTAAACAACTTCAATTATTTTAAAATAACATATTCTGCAATGGAATATATTATGACAACTAAAACGATATAACTATCTTAACAATATAATTAAATAATGACAAGGTGAGTTAACCTTAGTAAAAGAAAAAGGAATTTTATAACTTCACACATATCTTTGAATTTCTCCGTTGGTTTGTGCAGCTTTCATCGCGCTGTTTTCATTCACAGTTAGATCGCAGGATAAATGTATTAATCGAAAGGCGACCGACGCCAAAATAGTAGTAATAAGTAAATAATAATAGTAATAAATAAATAATTAATGCTATTATTAGCTAAGCTAATAAGCCTCATAAAAAACATAGCAAATAAAAAATAAGACACATAAATAATATACGATTTAAAAGAAAACATAACCTAAACTAAGTCGGTGATAAAAGAGCTTATTATTTGCTAAAACATCGTAATTGTTTGAGTATTTTAAAAACAAAACATTTTCTCTTCACTATTAGAATAGACTGAGGTATGTAGGAATGTATCACTCTGCTTAGAATATCGGTTGGAGAATTTTAAATATGCGTTTTAACGTCAGAGTGACATTAGCGGCTATCAGTGGCCCAGGCAGACTTGCATCGAGACATTTCTAACTATTGTATTTTCGTACCTGGACCGAATCCAAATAGTACTAGCGCTTTATCAAAAATATTGTCCGGGAATCCATTGATACGATCTTGAACTAGTTATTTAGTCGCGGTGATATATCGGAAATTTATTATCACTCCTACCTACCCTATACTATTTTTAGCAGCTCGTTTGTGTGTAAACATTCAGCTGGCTACATTTTTAGCTGGCCGATTCTATCGACCTTATTCTTTTTGTTGTTTAAAAATAAACAAATTAATTTCAATTATTCTTTTATGTTAATTTAATCTAGAAATATTTCAATAAATAAAATAACAGCTATGAAGATAAAGTTGCCAAGTATTTAAAAATGTTTTAATTATAATTATTGATGTTATTGATGCGAATCTATTAAAAGAATTAATAAATACATCAATCGTACTAATATTATTCTAAATATGAAAATAGGGCAGAGATCAAAGTATATTAACGTCATATAAAAACAAAAATTTAAAACATGATAAAGTATACTCACTGGAATAATAAAAAATGGTGCGACAAAATTTTATCACTGTGTTCCTTTTAAACTTTTTCCATAGAGTTTTAAAGACGAAAGTCTCATTCCGATAGAATGTCGCGGAAAGAACGTGCGACTCTGCCGTCGGTGTCGCATGCACTGAACAATCCTAGGTAGACAGTAGACACCCACCACAAATGGTTAGTTCCACTTGTGTCTAATATTATAATTTAATTAATCTGTTCCTTAAACACATCAATATCTATACTAATATTATAAAGAGGAAAGATTAGTATTTATGGATTTTTGTATGTATTGTAATATCTCAAAAACTACTGGGCTGATTTATAAAATTCTTTCACCATTAAAGACCTACGTTATCCGTGAGTAATATGTTTTTTTTTCTATTTTTTAATTCCTCGCTGGCAACTTTCTTGTAAAATCTAATCCATATGAATAACGTTATTTCTAACATTATTCGACTCGAACTTAAAAAGTCTCTTGCTCTATGACACCGCATAATCTATGACAAATTTAATATACATTTTTTTATAAATCAAATAGCATATTATTTTAATCATTAGCAATTCGCATCGCTGTTGTGTAACAGTGTTGCGAATTAATGTAAACAACTTCTTATCGGTTTTAATAAAACTTACTCAACGTTTCGGAAATAAACATTACAAGAAAGTTACAGAATTTTATTAATACAGGATTTTCTTGATTTATTAAATGTTTTCCTGCATTTTCTGATATTTAGCTAAACTACAAAGAATATACGAAATTAATCTAGACATTAAAAACTTTGTCGTCGTTTAATATTAGTAAAGTCTTACTAAATACAGGGTGCATTTGTTAGGCCAGCGTGGAACAAACCTAGCACTTATTTAACTGTCGCTCCAATGTGGCCAATTGATAGATTAAAGTAGTTAAAAATAACACGTTGAGGCGGATTACCGAAATCTCTTGATCTACAGATGTTGATGTTTGTCGTAATATGTGGCCGATAATTGCGCTATGTAACTGTAAACTCATTGAATAAATATACACGCTGTAAATATTAGTCTGACTGTTGCAAGAATTAATGTAAAGATAGCAAATATTTTTATAATTCAATTTATTTTTTATAAGAAAAAAAAACTTTAAAGTAATAGCCGTAGAATCCACTTTAAAGTAATGGGAATTTTACAAGGTTCAGGTCAATGCTGACGTTAGCTTTACCAACATCTTGTATAGTTTTATATAATATGTACAAAAATAATGAAGTCAGTCCTGAAAGTTCAAGTTCACTTACCTGTATCGATCACGCAATTTCATTATAAGAAGGCATGAAAAATGAACAAAAGTTGATGTATTTATATTTTTTATAAGTACTACATTATTTAATAACCACCAAGTGGTATTAAGGACTGCCCTAAGCGACACTTAACCAGTATAACGAGACCTCTAACCCGGTATCAAATTATCATTCATTTGTATCAGCTAGGAATGAGTTTTGTGTGGAGTATAGTTCCTGTTACACTGGCTAGTATGAATGTGGGTCGGGTCAGTCGAACTATGTCCGTCCACGGCTCTGTTACGAACGATTATGATTTGCTTGGTCTTATCTATTATAGATATTATGTTATTTTAAGTGTATATTTGGTGGGGAATGGGTGGCATAGTTAGTCTCCGCTATTGGTAGACAATGAATCTGCAAGAATGCTGTATGTTGTAACTGTCATTAGTACGAACTAAACTAATGTTAAATAAAATTTGACAACCACTAATGGAAAAAATAGCTGGTTCCAGAACATGACAATAGCATCAGTGCAGTAAGTGCAAAGCAGTTAGCACGACAACCGACAATGCTGAGCGCTATTGTGATCACATTAAGGGAACGTAAATTTTCCACGGCAGGAGAACCATATCTTTTTGGGTTTGTACGGGAACAAAGCGAAACTTTACTAGTATCAGTTATAATAGAAGTTCGAGGAGAAAACAGTCTTAAGCTTATTGTGGCGGAGACATTACTGTGCTCTAAGATTACCACTCTAATACCAGCAACTACTGATGATAGATAATTTAAGAAGATAGATTTAAGTACCATTGTCCAAAAACCGTTAGTATACACATGTATTGCAGCAATTTGGAGTTTTTTATTTTATGATTACGCCATCTATCGAAATAATTGTAAACTAAAATAAAAACAACTGGTATATTAAAAGGTTTATTATTTTCCCACTAGATGTCACTTGCGACCGTAACATTGTTAAAGATGATTAGATTCAAGCATTAAATACAAGTTGAAAGGTATTCCATTCTGTTCCTAAACCAACCCGAATTTTATTACACTACTATACTCGTACATCTATCTCATTGATGTAATAACTTCAAACTAGGATATCGTTAATCAATATAAATCGTCATTTGCGTTTTCACACTCTGGTTTAATATTTTATTTTACTGACATCACGACGACAAGATTATCCAATTTGAAATCACTTTTGAATACCAGTGTTTTTCTCCAAGAAACTAGGTACCTATGTCGCATAAACAATTACCGGACAAGCAAGGCAACACTAGATCATGCGTCTCTTTTGTCATCTGTCAAATGTCAATGTCAATCTGAATGAGGAAGAGCGCGCCAATTCATATGAACCGTAGATTCAATATCGAAGTAGATTTATATTGTTACGATTACATTATTGTCTAAAATTACGTACAATAATGTCAGAAAGTATTTTCTCAAGAATACTGGATACTACACGACATTGGTGAGTCATAATAATTTCTTTCTTCATAATGACGTTTCCATCAGGAGTTGGTACTTTGTTAGATACGAGATACTTAGAATTACATTTTATTTCCATTAAAAATTTACTAGGTCTTTCTAGGGGATTTATCAAAATAACATATTAATCTTATAATGTGAAAGTTTAGATGGATAGATGTTTGTTAGAGTTTAGAGTTTAAACTGAACGGATCTCGATGAAATTTGGCATGGTTATAGAGGATAGTCTGGAAGAAAACATAGGCGGTTTACTTTGTTTTTTTAATTTCACACTGACTGAGTCGGGCTAAAACTAGTAAAACATAATTATCACTTATGCTAATGGAAATTCCCGGGTACGAAATTTCCCTTTAGCGATTATGTTTCTGCGTGCGTTTGCCTCACAATACATTACTATCCGTCAACGAATCGCTTATTCGTTACGATATCCTATTCAGCGCCTAGTTTACCCTAAGGACCCCTTTGCACTATCGATTATTACCTTATACTACTGTAAAAGTTGCGATGCATATAAACAACGTAAGTGTGTTGGGAATGTGTAATTAATTATTTGTACTAGTTTTGTGCAATAATGATAAAAATTATTCGATAAATTTTTGTCCTACTAGCTGTTCCTTGCGACTCCGTCCGCGTAAATTTAAACAATAAATAAAAAGTAGACTGTGTAGCTCACTGATAAAGTAGCTTCTTAATGGTGAAAAGAAATTTTTAAAATTAGCCCAGTCGTTTTCGCGTTATTTCATTATACACAAAAATATAATTCTTTCCTTTTCATAATATTAGTATAGCTGTATTATTGTCAAGAAAATCTCCAAAAGTATAGTGAATTTAATAAGTCGATTTTAGCTCTTACCTCTGTTGCGAATTTTATTTCAGGCGCTTAATTCAAAACGTTTACTAGTCTAACTTATGTCAAATCTGTTTACTGGCTACTAGTAATTTAGCGTTGATAATCGCTAGTGTGTATGTACCCTTACTTGCCCCTTGCCACAGCGAGGCTGGGCGGGCCTCAGTCTTTCGAGGACAGCCGTGTAGGGTGGACGTGTTTCATTACTCCTCATCGTTCCCGCCTTTCGTAATACCCCGCCGAATATCGCCTGCAGTCGTAACGAACAATGGATAAAGGTAATTTAGTTCCGTAGCCTTTACTCTTAATTACGTACGTTTTTTGTTTTCATCTCTGAAAATATTTAATACAGCGCTTTCCGCGCGATGTTCAGCGCTTTTACTGCGGTTATAAAACTTGACCGATGTTTATACAAGAGATACGAACGCTCTATTCGTTTTCTGTTTACTTTTAACAATAAAAAATATTTAATAGTTTTCGTGGAATTCCGAATGAATACCGTTTTTAAGATGAGCATTTCTTATGATTTATGATTTTCCATCGAAAATAGAATGAAATTTTAAGAGCTTTGTTTTTTCCTCTTTCAAAAAAAAATTAATTAAAACTGTCTTTTAAATGTAATAATTTAAGATGTTCTACTTTACATAAAATACATGTTTTTATACACCATTAATTAATTGATAACATGCTTAATTAACGTTTTCACCTTTCTCCGTAATATCAGTAACCAATTAGTCTACAATTGTGTTTATTTAATATATTCAATGTTTATAATCATTTATACAAAAACATATAAAAATTATAAAAAACATGCAACGTAAAATAGGATACCCGAAAATCCTTGATACGAGATCCTTGTTCCGCGATCGAATCGTCTTCGTCCTTGGCCCGATCAAGGTCACGTCCCATTCGGCTTAAGTTTTCTTGATACTTGATGTCGCGTGGGACCAATTTCATTAGCTCTATTGTGTCGACATTAACAGGCAAAGAGATTGACGCGGCATAATTGCGGAAAAACACTAGATCATATACTTTTTGCTTTTTTTTTGTAAGCAACATTCAATTGAAGGTGAATTTACACATGTATTATATGAAACACTAGCTGATGCCCGCGAATTCGCACGTGTGAAATAAAAAAATATAGTCTATGTTATTTATTGATAACGTAGCTTTTTTATAGTGAAAGAATTTTTGAAATCGGCTCAGTAGTTTTTGAGTTATATCAGTACATACAAAAATACAAATCTTTCCTCTTTGAAGCTAATTCCGATATTCAAAAACAATCTCTTTAATGACATTTTTCGATTAATGATTTTATTTATAAGTTCATGATGGAAATATCAATGAAAACGAGAGAATGGTACGTTTTACCCACGCTTAATAAGATTGTTACCAAAAAACATTTGCAACCGTTAATTTGACGTTACAATTTACCCAACGGGCTTAAACAAGCGAGCATCAGATTGCTCTTTATTACTTTTATTATCCAACTTTCGGTTTCCTCAAACCCTTTGTCAAACTCACGTGCAGTAGGGGAAGGGCCCTATAACAATAGGACAGTACTAGGTGACAAAAGGGCTCACGCAAGGAGCGTTTAGGACCCTCGAAACGTAGATAACGTTTGTATTTCGGATTTATTAGCTATCTCAGTTCACATACTGACATTTTATTCAGGGTCTGTCCCACAAAATTTTAAATTGTCAGATAATAATCGAACGTGTAAAGTATGAGATGGAAATATCGTATTTTGTTATCTGACAGTGACGTCATTTTTAAGCTATTTGAGCCTCTATCAGCCAGTGGTGGGACAGGCCCTTAGTCGGTTATTAAGAAAGCTGTCGTTTTTAAATATAATTCACGCTAGCTACCGTAAAAATAATTTGAAATACGTTCTTAATTAATTTTTTTAATAAATAGGTTTTGATTTTTTTATGTAAATAAATAATTTAGCGAATTATATTATTTCTTGCGACTTTTATGTTCTTACTATTTTTTCGAATGTAATCTAGTTTATTATAAGTTTTATATGCGTTGAAGGTCAAAAATTAAATCCGTAAAATCGATTTAATTCCATCAATTTGAAACTGTTATGTTCATATGTTTATTTGAATAACTGTAAATAGAAAACTACGAGTACTCCTTAGTAACATATCTTACTAATATTTTAAATGCGAAAGTTGAAATGGATGGATGGATATTAGATAGAGTTTAATAGCAGGATAGGCATAGATGTAGAGCAAAGTCTGTACTATACTTACTTTTATTTTGATTTTTTAATTCTAAAACTAATTATAAATAAATTTATACAAACGATTCATCATTTCGATATATTCAATTTATAAATTAAGTTATTAATTTTAACGGCTATAACATGTACCTTTTACAAATGAATTTTGCAACTAAGTATTTAAACCATATGTAATGTACAATCATACTAATATTATAAATGGGAAAGTTTAGATGGATGGATGGATGTTTGTTACTTTGTAGATTAAACGGCTGATCGGATATAGATGAAATTTGGTATAGATGTAGAGGATAGTCTGGAAGAACACATAGGCTACTCACTGTTTTTTAAATTCGACGTGGACGAATAAAGTAGTGATTTTACGACATGCTAGTGACAGTTTTCCGTTATAAATGTACAATGTACCCAAAGCTTAAACCCATTAATATTTGCATATTGATTTAAACGTAAATTTAGATACTCGTACATTAAACGGTCAATCTATTTACTTAAGGTACTCACGCTCATTTTTATCTGAATAGTCCGATATTTCAGATAAATCTGTTAGATGATGTGTAGCTTTACATAAATTTCACAAGCCGCATAAAAATGTTTGTCAGAATTAAAAATAATAAAAGGCTGACGTATATTTGTACTAAAATGTATTCGCAACGCTGTCTAAGTTTTTATGGTAAGCCATATTTCCAAACAAATCGCACTTCTAGTCATAACTAAATCGGGTTTCCTATTAACTATATGCACATTGTAAGTACTTTTTTATTATTAAATGTATATAAAAATCTTTATGTTAATTGTTATTCAAACCCAATGTGGGAAAATTTTATGTTTTGAACATTATTCTTAACATAAATGTTTTGACTTCATGTTTTACTCGGATTGTTCAAAGTGAAATTTAAGTATTAACCTTTATAAACAAAGTGTTACAGTTTAACCGATTTTGTAAATTATTATTCCAATTGTTTTCTTTTCTATCAGATGAAATGTTTTAAATAGAGCTACGAAGTCAGGGCGGGATGCTTGTTTATACTAATATTGTAAAGAGCTTCCAAAAGTAAAATTTGGTACGGGAGTGCCTTAATTGTTTTCATTGAGGCTACAAACTACTGAATCGATTGGAGAATTATATTCGTTGTTACAAAACTAGCAGACCTAGGATTATGTTAACTATTATACTAGCTTTCACCCGCGACTCTATTTGCCTGGAATTAAAAAAAAAACAAAAGCAAGCCTATGTGTTCTTAAATTCTATCCCAAATATCAGGCTACAAACTCTGACAAACATTAATCCATCTAAACTTTCGCGTTTATAATATGAAGGGCCTGACCCACCACTGGCTGATAGAGGCTCAGATGACGTCACTGTCAGATACGGTAACAAAATCCAATATTTCCATCGCATATTTTACACGTTCGATTGTTATCAGACAATTTACAATTTGGTGAGACAGGCCCTAATTTTTTTGATTTATTTTTAATTTCTGCGCGGACATATTCACGAGACAGAAACGTGTCTAGGATTAGTATTAGTAAGAAGGCCGTATGAGTTTGAGAATGGCAGTGGATCAGTATTTGCGATTCAATGAGCGTGCGCCCGGCGGCTGGCAATTGGGAGGGCAATTGACCATTCGCTCGAATTATCGTCTGGCTCAGTACCTACGAACCTATTGCTCGTTTACATACACGCAAGCAATAACAGGTTAACAGGTATTCATGATAAATACATTGAAAAGTAAGACCTATGTATAACACAACAAGGTTGACAATACCTTGCAAGTCAATTTCTTTAGCCGCTCGAATTTTCTTCCGAGGAAACTCTTTTATTTAGAGCATACGATTTTCTTCTTAAATAACTATGGTATTAATTTCGTTAGAAAATGTAACATTCTTAGATAAGTTTCTTTACTTTTAACTTAAGTTCAATATACAACTAATGTTTTGAATTTTACGCAGATAATATTTAAAAAAAAAAACTAAGTACGTTTGATATCTTTCAAGGGTAACACTTCAAGCTTTTTCAACCCCTATTTAAACATACGGCCCCTAAGATTACTTCCCGTTCGTTGTCACCCTACGTGCAAACTATTGATGCCTGAAAATCTGGTAAAACGGAAATTCGTTAGTACATACCTTTAGGGCTTCAAATACTCCCACTAAAAACTAGCCCAAGTACTAAATGTAAAAATATGTATTTTTACTTTGCAATTGTCATTTCTTTTCATACTTAGTATGATCTCAGTAGCAAGGTATTTACGTAAAGTAACTTAGAATAATAAAGCTAACTTGGGTGATATTACAACACAGAAAATAAAGTTTTGACAAAATAAAACTTGGTAGTTTCTCAAAACTTTACTCGTTAGGAAAATATCTTTCACAAAGTTGCTCGTTTACTCCACGAAGGAACAAATATTAAGGTGAAAGTTTACTTCTTAAAATACTTTTTTTAAAATAAAAAAATATCTCGATGGCCGTAAATGCCATTGTAATTATCGGTCGATAGCTTAACGATTGGCAAACGAAGTACGCTAACATACATGACCCACTTTACTCGATTAGCGTAAAAACTACGAGGTTCGTATTATAAGTAAACCGGATCTTAGCCAATGTGATCTACAGATAGGGTTCACATTATGCTAGGTTTCTGAAGTTACCTTTATTACTAGCTGCTGCTTGCGACTTCGTAAGCGTGAATGGGTAAACGTAGTTGGGAAAGCGGGTATTAAAAAAAACTAACATTCCACAGACTACAAAAAGTTTACCAAAAACGTAAGAATATTGAAAAATAAAAAAGATTTAATTATTTATATAAAATACAGTAAGAAAATCTATAAAATACGTAGTTGTAAATTTATTCCAGAGAAGATTTTTTAACCTTGAATAGTTTTGCGTAAAGAAATAAAATGTTTAATCCATTGTAAAACAAACTCGCATAAATCTAATGGGCCAGTAGACATTAATTACCGGATAATTCTAAATAAAACGCGTAGGAAACAAACCTGGTGAAATTATTTTTGTTCTCGAGTTTTAAAATGATCTCATTTTGGTTTGTTAAGAACTTCTTGCCCGAAACAGACTGATGTAATGAACGAGGACGAAACAAATGGCACACTTTTGTCCTTAATTATTACTTATAGCTGTTCCCCTGCGACTTCATCCGCATAAACTTATGAAAATGTTATTTTATTGTTTACATGTGTCAAATTGTCAATTGCAAATGTCAAAATGACATGACATTACAAAACCTGGCAAACTTACTACCTTGATGTTGGCGGCAACTTATGGTCTCTTTCCACATTAGGGTTTTTATTTAAAATATTTACCCCCTAAGTTTAATGACGTGAAAATATATAGCCTAAAGCGTGACGCAAGTGTAAGGCTTTTTATCAAAGAAAGAATTACTCAAAAATATGCTGTAATTGCCGACATCTTAGGAACAAAGAAGTATGTGTTTACGCTTCATTATAATAGTATAGATAGCTGTTGCTCGCGACTTCGTCCGCGTGAAATTTGAAAGTTCGAAACTTATTAAAGGTTCCAAGACAGTTTGTAGTTGAAATTAGCAATTCTGAAACTATTAACCTATACTCTTAACTCTCTAGCTTCTAAAGTGTTTGGTTAAGAGTGTCTATAAGTATTAAACAAAATTATGATATTGATCCCTGAACGTTGGTAAACATTAAATTCTTGTTAAGAGCCCCCTAAGTGTCGCTTTAGGAACTAAATTTCTAGAAGGTCGGTGAACACCATTAGACTTGTACAAAAACGATTGTAATTATTTATTCAGTGTGTTTGATTTATTCTACGCACATATTTCCCTAAATGTTGGCAATAATTTCAAAGAATGTTTATCGCAAAACTCTTTGATCTGACATTGAGAGTCGCTGTGATCTATGATTATACGGTTTTAAACAAACTTACTCTAAAATAGATAATATTTATTAACGTGTGTTTTATAAATCTTAATTAACGAAATCGAATCGAAATAATAGCAAAGACTCTAAGCAGCGAGTAAAGATGACCTTATTTCTCAGTCGGTGAAGGTAAACGAGAGCTTTTAGGCGATTTATACCTCACGACACGGAAACGTGACGATTGCAAGATTGCTGTTTTGAATTTTTCTGTCGCGTTTTATTATAGAACTAGCTGTTCCCGTGCGGCTTCATCCGCATGAAATTTTAAAAACTTTATTTTATTGTTTACATGTGTCAAATTGTCTATTGCAAATGTCAAAATCACATGACATCACACGACAATCTTACTTCCTTAATGTTGGCAGCTCGTAGCTCCATAGCTAGCTAGCATATTTTTTAAAAAAATCTTTCTTTAATAAAAAATCCCTACACTTACGTCACGCTTTAGGCTATAAAAACCCTGATGTGGGAAAAGGAATGGTCCTTTTCCCACATCAGGGTTTTTATCCAAATTATTTACCCCCTAAGTTTAAAATATACAGCCTAAAGCGTGACGTTAGTGTAGGGCTTTTCATTAAAGAAAGAAATATTCAAAAATATGCTGTGATTGCTGACATCTTAGGCAACAAAGAAGTGTGTGTTTACGCTTTATTATATTAGTATAGATTTATACTATTTAAACTAAATATATTTGTAGTGAGATTGAGAGTTGTCCATGAGAGTTGAGAGAGATGAGAGTGAGAGAGATCCATGCAATTAGATGTCGATTCTACACCTGATTTCATAGAAAGCATATTAATTTAATTACAATATACCTTAAAAGAAAATATTTAAAGAAAGCTGTTTACTTACTAAGCTTGTTACTACATTTTTCAGGAATGATTGGTTTCGATTTATGTGAGATAGGTTGAGTCATTTTATTATATTTGTCGTACAGTGTAAAGAAATGTGACCTATCAAAGTGTTCTTTGCCAAGTGTGTCAGTGTTAAGGTACCCTATGCTGCTGTCTTCCAATCCTAATAGAAAAGGTAATTTTCTCTCCCCTGGTTTTTTATCTTATTAAGTGAATCCATTTCTTATGTACGTGATTCTTCGTTATCTAAATGTGCTGTCGTATCTTTACGGTAGAATGAAGGTTTACTAAATGAAAAGTGGTTCCGTTTATTTGGCACATAAAAGGTTAGAGTAATCTGGATTCGATTTTGTTTTAATTAAAAGACAAATATTATCAGGGTAAAAAGAAACATCACATTTAATGCATCTATATTCAAGAGAAAAATGCACACCTTACTTCTTACTTTTCGTAATATTATAAATGCGAAAGTTTAGATGGATGGATGTTTGTTAGAGTTTGTAGCCAAAACGGATAGACAGATCTTGATGAAATTTGCCATACGAGTAGATGAAGAGGATAGTCTGAAAGAACACTTAGGCTACTGGCTTTTGTTTTTAATTAATTCCACACAGACGGAGTCGCGGGCAAAAGCTACTTTAAAAATAAAGTAATGATACAAAAGTAAAAAAAAATAACATTGTTAGTTTTTATTTATTTTTTTTTAAATATACAATTCTTTAACATTTTTTTGCACTTTTAAATGTTTTTGTTCTTATACATTTTGCTTGTAACACGAAATTAATTGTCATTAGTGAATCCATTAGTACAAATTGCTTTTATCGCTGCGCCCCATCGTGTTTACAACCCCCAGGGTGTCTGACGTACTATTTAATATTCCAAGACGCTGCTAACGCAAGCTTTGAATTAATAAC
The DNA here is from genome assembly GCF_000836215.1 of Papilio polytes. Taxonomy (NCBI): domain Eukaryota; kingdom Metazoa; phylum Arthropoda; class Insecta; order Lepidoptera; family Papilionidae; genus Papilio; species Papilio polytes. The sequence goes on along the minus strand of NW_013526693.1, from coordinate 1,042,207 downwards.
TAACTCTCCAAAGGAAAATAGTATTAATTAACGAGTTAGTAATAAACTAGTAATATTATTGTATAGTTAATGGTGATGGTCAGAGTCGTGCTGTGTTAAAAAATATATTTTTTTTTATAATATAAGGTGGCAAACGTGCAAGCGGCCTAAATCCACCGAAATGGAAAGCGACCTCTGCCCATAAACATCCGCAATTGCAGATGCGTTGCCTATCCTTCATTGACGGAGGGAAGACGCACCTAAAGAGGACATTTCCCCTTCCTATGCGTCTCCTCCACCGTCAAATCCACTTTTCCTTCCCACACTCTCTTAAGAAAAGAGTGGAAAGGGAAAGGGACTAAAATTAGGCCTCCGGCACCAATCTCATCAGACGAAACGCGGAATTGCTTCCACTTCACGCCTATTTTCTGTGTGGTCGTGGTATTACACCGACCCTGCAGTGCGAAGATGTTAAAGCGCGCTCTACCATTGTTTAAAATTTATTCTGTTGTGACCTTCTGTAGACTTAATGTTTGAACCGTATTTGTCAAATGAATTATCAATTGAATCATGTTCTCTTCCGGAATTTCATGAAGAGATATATCGATTATTTAAATCTTACTTCTTACTTATTATAATTTTATTAAAAAAAAATCGGTTCAGTGGTTTTTGAGTTATTTCAATACATACAAAATACAAAATTTTCCTCTTTATAATATTAGTATAGATGCGAAAGTTTAGATGGGTGGATATTTGTGTTTGTCGCCGAAACAGCTTAACGGATCTTGTTGGAAAATGTAATACATAATTTGGAAGAGCAGATAAGCTGCTTACTTACTCTTGATTGTTTTTAATGAGCAGACGGATTCGAGGGTAAAGCTTAACTATAACATTATTCCCAAATATAAATGTGAAAACAATACGTTATTCTAGTAATTTGATACATTATTATTATCTAAATATGTTTTATATTGAACATCCTGCCGGTGGTCCGTCACTTAGGGAACAATAGCTTGTAATGTGTTCTGAAAAAACAATGGGAAGTTATGGCGATGAGTGAGGAAGTTGTATAAGTATATGGGCGTTTCCTTCTTACTGATTGTATGCTTCAAGATATTTCTATTACTTAGAAAAATATAGTTCGTGTAGAGATTGAAAATTGTTTTTACGTTTAAAGAAGCGTTCTCCATGTTTGTTAGTTAATAAAAATAATAATTAAAAGAAAAGTTAAGAGAAAATATCAAATAAAAAAATAATAGCGTGGATAAGACTTAAGCCTTTGTGAAAACATAAAAAAAATAGTTCATTGAATGCAGATTGCATCGTGTAATTACTATTGTATACGATGTTGGTAATTTTCACATAATGTTGGGAAGAAAAAAAAATTGAAAGTTAAAAGATATTTTAAATTCTTTTTGAATTTTTATGATTCGTTTTGACAGATGTGGGCAATCAAGCGTGATATAAAAAGTTATAAAATACAATAAAAATACGGGCATCTATAAAACTCAATCAAACACAAAGCACTAGGAGCTAGGCGTTAATATTAAAGTAATAAAAGTTAAACTTTGACCCAATTGATGTTCGACTGCATGCTCGATGCATATGAAACGTAAGGGTTAGAACAACAAGGCATAAGCGCTAGCGGATTCCAGTCATATTTTTTTACTATATTTCGAATTCTTCATCATTGCTATTTCAAGATGAAGACTGACTAGAATTATATTGTACTTTTAAAAGATGCAAATTGCAATAAATAAATACAAGACCTGTTGACGATAACCAAATTTAAAGGAATTTAATGGACAATATTTTTCATTTCTTAGATTAGCAGGTTACCCTTTCTGTACTATATTACTAATATTAATGCGAAAGTTTAGATGGATGGATGTTTCCTAGTGTTTGTTGCCTAAACGGTTGAATAGATATCGATGATATTCTGCATAGATGTAGAGGATAGTCTGGAAGAGCACAAATGCTTCTGACTTTTGTTATAAGTCGCGGGCGAAAGCTAGTCTTATAAAAATGTTACCTTTCGTCTAACTTCATTACGTAGTTTATAAATAGGTTGTTAGCTTCATTTATCTCTATCTCACGATGACAAGTTTTTTACGTTTTTTTTCACATAATCAGTCGTATCGCTTGTGAATTGTGACAATCCTAGCTGTGATTACTTTTACAGATTTCAATCAGAGTTGAATGAATTGTCTGTTGGCTGCGTGTTGGCTGGGTGTATACATTGTTACATAGATGACATCTACCCTCATTCCGATTTAGGTCAAACCTAACGTGCTATAGTGATAATAGTTATGATTGTTGTACACCGGTAGAGTTAGACATAGAAAGAGATGGATGGATTGAATGAAAGGTGAAATAAACGAGAAGGGAATGATGACAGATGATGCATGATAGTTATCTGGAGGACGAGAAAACCTTCCTGTAAGGTAATAGGGTAAAGGGAGATAATGTTTACGTGGAATAGGGAATCGTGTTTTGTTTTTTTATACGTCGTGCAATTTTTTAATTGATTGGATATCTTTATCTCTCTCCTCTCTATGGAGGGTGGGCACAGTATGTACTTTTCCATACATCTCTATCAGCTGTCATAACCGAATTACTATCTTTTACAAAATTCATTAATACTTTCTTCATCCTTGCATTTGCAGCCATCGACATTCAATCTTAATACTTAATTTTCTCTATTGAAACCTACATAGGCGATTCTTTAAAGTAGGTACTTTGATCAGGAACATTAAACCTTGAATTCTATAACAACATTTTGCACAGATGGCAATTGTTTTTCAATTCAATTTAAGAAACAGTCCACCAATGTTTTCACATAATATCAAGTTAACATGATACATCCGACAATCGGAATTAAGACCTCATAGAAACGAAATGGCTGATAAAGATATTGTTCAAACTAACAACAATAAAAAACATTAGTTCAATTATCAAACTGAGAGTCAAAGTTATCGTTGTTGACAAAATAGAATTGTAACTAAACTAAGAGGTCAATGTCTTCTAAGTTTTAAACAGGGTGATCGTAAACAGAGATTACACGAGGGTATGACAACGCGCGTGTTGTAGCATTTACATCACGGATAAATATTCTCTTGCACCCGGATTTGTTTGGAATGAATCGAGTAATTAATAAAAGAAAGTACTTAAACTAAATATTTGTTACGGTGCATTTTACGTTGGCAGTTATGTCCACATCATCAATTTTAATATTCTTTCTAATACGAAAGTTTAGATGCATGCATCGATGTTACAGTTTGTAGCCTAAACTGCTGAACGGATCTCGATTAAATTTAGCATAGATGTAGAGGATAGTCTGCAAGAACACATAGGCTAACTGTTTTTGTTTTAATCCCACACGGACGAAGTCGCGGGCATAAGTAGTAATATTGTTGCACCGGTTGTTTTATTTTTAACTTTAAAAAAAAGAAGAGATTATCCGTAAAACTTAGATATTAACACAACCTTAAAAATCTCATACGATTCTTGGTGCTCGCTTGACAACAAGTCAGAAATAATAAACATTAGTTATCTTTTCAAACAAAGCTTGAACATTTTAACATATCAAAACAATCGTAAGAATCTATCTCTTTAGAATTTTTTTTTGTTACAGATAAGAAAATGGTGTGATGACCCAAGGTCGTCAACCACTCACCATAATGGACGGTAATCCGCCGACCTGCGACTTCTCAACGAAAACAAAACGCGGGATTTACCTATCGAAGAGTCTCGCTTTCGTTATCTTAGTTATATTTGGATTAGCTTTAGTGGCGACTGCCTTCTTAGTGTATAACTTCGCTGCCTGTCCGAGGACTGACCAATTAGCTAATGTAACGAAATATGAACTAACACATTGTGAGCAACCCAAACTATTAGTTATCCCATTAACTGCTGATAATAAAACAGTTGTAACAGAAACAACAACCGCTTTTGTTGAAACTACTACTGAAGAAATACAAACAGTATCAGATGTACGCTTACCGTTGAATGTTAAACCAGATACTTACAATCTCAAATTGACTCCTTACATCTTTGAAGGTAATTTCACCTTCGATGGGGAAATCAGTATAGTTGTAACAGTAAAGAATGAAACGAAACAAATCACTTTTCACGGTGTAGATTTAATTTATCATAGTATAAAGGTATTAAAAAAAGAAAATGGAAAGGAAATTAGAATCCTAAGTAGAACGGAAGATGTACCTCGACAATTTCAAATACTATTGCTAGAAGAACCGCTCGTGGCTGGGAAGCAGTATTATTTAAATATATCGTACACGGGGATATTAAACGACAATCTTCATGGTTTCTACAGAAGTTCGTACGAAGAGAAGAGAGTTAAACGGTGAGTAATACAACACCAAAAACTACACTTTTATGGCCGGTTTCCGAACTCCATTTAACTAGTTCCTTCAGTTCGATAACTCCATGAAATTCGTTAACTTGAGTTTTACTTCATTACCTAGTTAGTTTTAAGTTTCAACAAATTTGAAACTCTCTCTCTCCGGATCGTTTTCTCATTCCTGACGCCTACTCTTGACAATCTCTCGAAGGGTGTGTGAAACTAACTCGGTAATGATAAAATAAATAGAGACTTCAGCAACCTAGCATAAGTGAAATTGCGACTTAAGCCACCATAGTTCACATAGACAAAGGCCAATAAATGAGTTCCGTGTTCCAAAGGCGATACGTTTAATGAGATCATTTGTATTCAAAAGGTGTCGACGCGCTGGTTTGATGAAGTTCCCCGCGGCCCGTGATGCTGCAGTATTACTTGCTTCTCTATGCATAAACAAAGAATTAATTTTGTCCTACAAAGTTCTGAATTTTCATACATAGGTAGATTAACTTTAAATTCTAAATTAAGCATACTTAAGATTTTACTAATGAAATTACAAGATTAGATTTTCAATTACCTAGAACTAGAAAGAGATGGATGGATTGCGTGAAAGGTGACATGATCAAAAAGGGAGTGATGACTGAGATGACGTATGATACTAGTTATTTGAAGGGCAAAAGCCTGTTGTTCCGACCCTACGGGAGTAGGATACGGATGATGATGATGATGATTTTCAATTACATTCATTGGAAAAAAAAATAAGTCATTATAGTGCTTTCTAGTATTCAAATAAAAGGCTTTATCTAGAATCCGGCCAGCATTACTAAACTTGTTGTAATCTTTTATTGAATTACATTTTGTTTACTTAATTACTATGTCATGTTTGTTTTTCTTTTGTTATTTCTGATTATGTTGTTGTGTTGTTAAGGATTAAATGTTTTTTTTTAAATCTATATTTAAGCCTGAAATGAGGTAACTAAAATGTGGTGCTGCATTTGTTAGATGGATAGCGGTGACACAGTTCCAAGCGACGGACGCGCGGCGTGCGTTTCCTTGCTGGGATGAGCCGGCGCTCAAAGCTCGCTTCACCATCAGCATCGCACGACCAATCAACATGACCTCAGTATCCAACATGAATATAATCGCCACACAGAAACAGTAAGTCGTTACTTCCTGTTAAACTTGTACATAATGTCAATTGACCAGACATTATACACATTTAGTACCCAATTTTGCTCTTCTTAAAGTGCCATCTTTCGAAGTTAGTGCATTAGGGCAACTTGCACTTGAGACCGTGGCCCTGAAAAGTGAATGGATTCCGATCTATTAACGTTGGTTTTTAAGCCAGGATGTTTTCCTTTGTCCTACATTTTGCTTTTCTTGGACCTCAATAGGAATGTTACTTGTACTAAAATGTGGAACAACAAGCAAGCAGCAATCGTTAAATTAATTACTGCTCATAAACATCTGCAATATTTTAAGTAATTAATTTCAGTGAATCTCTCAAGGGTTACATGTGGGACCACTATGCGGAATCTCTCCCGATGTCAACGTATTTAGTCGCGTTCGCGGTGACTGATTTCGGTAATATGAGCGATAATAATTTCTCCGTGTGGGCGAGAAAGGAAGCATTGCCCTCTGCCGCTTATGCCTTGGACATAGGACCGAAGATATTAAAGTTCTTGGAAGAATATTATAAGATAGAATTCCCTTTGCCTAAAATTGACATGATGGCGTTGCCCGATTTCAAAGCAGGCGCTATGGAGAATTGGGGACTACTAACTTTCAGGTATGATTGAATTATTTAATATTCATATAGGTTTAATTGTTAGCATGATAAGGCTCCGGGAATTACTAAAATGATTCTCATCTTTAGAAAATTAAATTATCACTAGACTAGCTTTTGCCCGCGACTCAGCTCGAGTAGAATAGAAACATATCCATATCCATATCCTCTATATCTGTGCCAAATTCATCAAGATCCGTTCAGCATTTTAGGCTACAAACTAACAAACATCCAACCAACTTTCGTATATATAATATTAGTAAGGTTTAATAAGATTCCGCGAAATTCATGAATGTCATTCATTATAAAATATGATTTTCTAGAGACTTACTTTATCAGTATAGTAAATTTTAGTATAAAAATAATATTAAGATTCTGTAAACAAAATCGAATTTAGCCTTTATTCATGTCACCAAGTCACTAGGACTTGTATCTGCCTCATTTGAATTTTCGGTCTTTGCCAATCGTTTCGTAATTTAGATTTGGTGGCTCAACGTGACAGGAATATTGAAGAGGGAGGCACGATATTTTAACGTTAAAGCTGGCATAGTATAACGATTTATTACACAATAAAATATAAGGCTAATAAAACGTTATTGCTAAGGCAATACATTACTAAATAACGTTTTGTTATGTCGCTATTTTAACCCAATTTGAAGCTAAAGGAAAAAAAGTATACTAAGATTAAATGGTTTCTTAAGTATGACTAGCTTTTGCACGTGATTCCGTCCGCGTGGAATTAAAAAAATCCAAAGCGAGTGTCCTATGTGTTCTTCCAGACTATGTTCTATATCTGTGCCAAATTTCATCCACATTCGTTCAGCCGTTTAGGCTACAAACTCTAACAAATATCCATCCGTCCATCTAATCTTTCACATTTATAATATTAGTATGAAAGTATGTTTGTCATTACTTAAGTTAACTGTATTTATTTGTAAGATTCGTTCTTCTAAAACAAAATAGCAATTTAAGCTTCTTAAGGGCCTGTCCCACCAAATTGTAATTTGTCTGAACAATCCTACGTTTAAAATATGTGATGGAAATATCGGATTTTGTAACCTTATCTAACAGTGACGTCATTATTAAGCTGCCTGTGCCTCTATCAGCCAGTGGTGAGACAGGCCATATGTATTATTGCTTAGCACATCCCAGGCATCAAATTACATTCCCTAAACCAACTGATTGTAAAAAAAACTAAACAGTTTTCAACTAATAACGTTCCTATTATTTTAAACAATAATTAAAGGTACAAAATCCATACGTCTCCCTATTGTTGTAAACCAAAATGTGATTTGGATTATATACGAAATAACCGATGTAGAAAATCCAAACAGTTCTCATTTGCGAGGGAAGAGAAATATTCAATAGAGGAGTTTAATGAAGCATTTCACCGCCACTGATTGTCACCCTATACGTTAGCCACCAATTGCTTCTATTGTTCATATTAACGATTCCCTCAGACAGTTGCTAGTTTATTATGTAACAATTTTTCATACATACAATTTATCTTACTAATGTTATAAATGCGAAAGTTTAAATGGATGGATGTGTTAGCCTAAACTGCTGAACGGATCTCCGTGATTTTTTTGGCAATTGGTATAGATGTAGTCTGGTAGACAGGCTAAATACATGTTTAATAATTCCGCGTTGACGAAGTTACAGTTTACAATGGAAAGACAAAAACATTAATTCGAAATGGACTGATTAAGAATCTAAATGAACAACAATGCTCCTACAGCGTACTGCGGTAAAATTTAACTAGAACTTAAGATAAGCCAATTTTAATATTAATCTAGCTTCGATTTAGTTTATTCCTATGAACCATCACCAGCTACAGAACAAAACTGTTCTGATTCGTTCCACTTTAATCTTTATTAGATCGATTTTGTCCTCTACTCACGCAAGATTTAAAAAAAAATAGCAAGTGACCTCCGTGTTATTTCACACTAGGTATATTTGTCCCTAATTTTGTCGATACTCGTTAAGTTGTTTTGGATAAGTAAATTATCTCATTTAAAATTTTACTAACTAAACTTAGAGATACTCTCCTAGAATAGCTATATCAATAAGGATATTTCAGGGAAATAGCGATGTTATACGACGAAGGCGTATCGCCGACAACAGCGAAGGCGAGAGTCGCGTCAGTGGTTGCTCATGAGATCGCACACCAGTGGTTCGGAAATCTGGTCACCCCCGCCTGGTGGTCGGATATATGGCTTAATGAGGGATTTGCTAGTTACGTCGAATATGTTGCCGTGGATGCGGTAAGTCACATTATCTATACTAATGTTAAAAAATATTAAAAAACAAAATCGACTTTCAAATAAAATATTCATAACAAAGAATACACTGCAAAGTAACGAAATAATTCCTTAATTACTGAGACCTCCCTATCTACATTTATACTGTTATTATAAAGAGGAAAGATTTGTATTTTTGTATGTATATTTATTCGATTTATGTAAAAATTGGGTCGATTTTAAAATTTTTTCACCATTGCAACGGTAATTTATCTCTGAGTAACATAGGTTGTGTTTATATTTTTTTTAATTTTACGCGTACGAAGTCGGGAGCAACCTCCAATATTTTATAGTAATAATGAAATGATTATAAATGTAAATGTGTAAATATTTGGTGTGAATAAATTACTTTTACTAATATTAATTTCTATTTTAAGGTGGAAAAGACATGGAAATTAATGGAAGTGTTTGTGCTGAATGAAGTTCAAAGTGTGTTCAAACTGGACGCATTAACTACGTCTCATCAGATATCTGTAGAAGTCGGGAATCCAGAGGAAATTGGTGCAATATTTGATAAAATTTCTTACGGCAAAGGTGAATTTATTTAACTACTGGCTTTCAATTACTAGCTGGAATTAAAAAAAAGAAAAGCAAGCTTATGTGTTCTCCAGGCTATGTTCTACATCTACGCCAAATTTCATCGAGATCCATTCAATCGTTTAGGCTACAAACTCTAACAAACATCCATCCATCTAAACTTTCGCATTTATAATATTAGTATGATTATAACGTAAAACAATTCAATTTTGAATTGAAAAACTATTGTGTTAAACATATTAAGTAAAAAGACAGTATCAAATATTAGCTGCTTTCATTTTTAATGAAAGTAAAAGGATAATCTTTGAAATAACAAGTGTAGACAAACCCACAATTGGATATCGAAAAGCCATACAATCCTGTGGGAATCCAATCCGAGGATAGGGATCCTATTACAAACGGATACAAATACAACAGATGTATGGATTTCTTTATTTAATGTTATTTAATCGGTGTTATTTACCTTTTTAAGTTTCTTTCCAGATTTAATTTCAACAACAAAAAACTTATTAAAACAGTCATCAAATACTACCTTTTTGTACAGTCGTGGTTTTCCGCGGTGATCCACTTTAGTAGAAATTGCCTTATTCATTGTAACAAGACAAATTCCGCCTTTATCGAAAAATTATTAGACACCAGTATAGTGCAAAGGAATAATAATAAAAAGAAACTAGCCCTGTATCAACCAAATCTTTTTTTCGTATACATTTATAAGCTGCGTTCAAATTTAATTCGATAATTCATATACGTTATTAATCAAACAAAATATAACGAATATTTATGTATTCCAGGGTCAGCAATTCTTCGTATGATGAATCATTTCCTCACAGACTCCGTGTTCAACGCTGGTATCACAGCGTACCTGAACGCGAGGAAGTTCTGTGAAGCAGAACAGAGCGACCTGTGGGGGGCGCTGACGAACGCCGCGAGGGAGAGGAAGGCGTTTGACGCTGACGTGGGTGTGGTGATGGACTCCTGGACTTTGCAGACCGGCTTCCCAGTACTGACCATCACTAGAGATTATAAAACCGGTATTATCCACTTTAAACAGGTTTGTGATAATTGGTATTCTATTTTAGTATATAAATAATGTTTAGCCTAAGTTATTCACTGTAACCATAGCCTTTTAGCGGTGAAAGAATTTTTGAAATCGGTCAATTAGTTATTTCTACACAATCTAAAAATACAAATCTTTTCTCCTTATAATATCATTATAGATAATATTTTTTTATACGTAGTACCAACGCAAAATAAAAATTTAATATAATTCGTATAATTTTTGATCTCAAAAACTTGTTATTTATGTTATTTGAAAGTTCAATCCAGGATTATAAATCCACACCATCTATTGACAGAGAATAAAACTACACAACGAACCAAAAAAAGTACTATTTTCCGAAATTAACGCCATCTATTGACAGAAAGCGAAACTACAAATCGAACCAAACAATAAGCACTTTTTCTGTTATTAACGCCATCCATTGACAGAAAATAAAACTACAAATAACAAATGATTAGCACTATTTTCTTTAATTGCCAGGAGAGATTCGCTCTGGTGAATATAACGACAGAAGATCAGAAATCTCCCGTTTGGTGGATACCAGTATCATATACGACGGCGTCGGAGAAAGATTTCGAATCAACGCGACCAAAACTTTGGCTGCGCGGAGAAAGAGCTATAACTGTGAAGAATATCTCCGTCAGTGAAGATGATTGGTTCATCGCTAATATACAGCAGACAGGTCTGTCTGTCAGTTTACAAACTAAATCTTACTAATAAATTGTATTAAACACTTCTAATTGGAAAATTGATAGATATTTGTTAGAGTTTGTAGCCCAAACTGCTGAACGGATCTTGATGAAACTTGGCCTAGATGTAGAGGATAGTCTGAAAGAACACATAGACTACTAAATTACACGCGTTCGGGGTCGCGGGGGAAAGCTAGTGAATAATTTGAAGATTTCTTCTCATTCAGTTTATCTGTTTTAAGTAGGAGATTTCCTATACCAAATCTAGTTTTACAATAAATAAGTGGGTGGCCACTCTAAACGTTTTTAACTCTACTGTAGAGTTATTTATATCAATTGTTAATCCTCTCTGTTCCAGGTTTCTATCGAGTTAACTACGATAGACACAATTGGAAGCTGTTAGTGAATATTTTGAACGATAAAAATCGATTCCAAGAGATACATCCGATAAATCGAGCTCAAATCATCGATGATGCAATGAATCTAGCGTTAGCGGGACATTTGGATTACAGAACGGCGTTGGATATCACCAGTTACTTACAACATGAACGAAGCTATGTGCCATGGAAGGCGGGTTTAGTCGCTTTGGGATATATTGATATTATGCTGTCAAAGGGAGCTTATTATCTGGAATACAAGGTTAGTTCGATACTATTAGAACATAAATTTACATTAAAATTTCAGGCAACTATTTTTGTTTTTAGTTTTTAACGCTAGATGGCGCTGAAGGTTTAGGAGAATTAATTTGAAAATAGCAGTTACTTTCTTTATATTTATAGGCGACATAAAATAGAATCGGTACGTGATTTTAAAAGTTATATGAATTTCAAAAATTAATTTCAAATATTTAGCACTACATGATTGATAAAATCATCGCTAGATGTCGTTAGTATATAATAGAAGTTAAAATAAAGTTTTATGTTTGTAGGTAAACTGTTTTAGTCCAAATAACTAATCTTGTTTTATTTCCACGATTAGTTAATGATATGATATAAATTTATTATTACCTTATAAATTGATTGACTTTGCCCTCTTTACATAAAATGACATAGTTTGATAAAATTCTTTTTGTAAAGTGGGACAAGAGATCTCGTTTTCAGATATATTTTATCAAATTCACGTGAGATCAGAATGTAGATTAAATATATAATAATAAATATTTTATAATCAATTAAAATTGCACAATGATTTAAAAAAAATAATATGGGTTTTATTTTTAATACTTTTTAGATTAGTTACATAATTAGAATCTAGATTTGTTCTACTATCTATAGCTAGTTTTAGTATCGTGTTTTATTAGCAATAAAAGTTAAACATAATTCGTATAATGCCTATCAATATCCTGCAATAAATTCTTATTTACTATCTTATCTTATTTTATAAGGGCAAGGTTATTAGATAATACCGATTATGACTTTGTTAGTTTTAGTTGTCATGCACTGGATAAGAGATGGCGCTACTTGTTGCAAAGTTATCGATGCTCCAAGAGCCTAATAGTTTTGGGTGTTGATTACCGATCTACTGTCGAGGGTTCGAAACCCGCTATTCGATTATTGTGAACCATTCCAAGCACAAGCCTAAAGCTTAGTTGGAATGGTTAAAGGAAATATTAAACTAACCTTTGCTCGCGACTTCACCTGCGTGAATTTAAAATTACAGTAAAAATGTAGTTACTCAGTGATAACATATCTTTTTGATAGTGAAAGAATTTTTAAAATCACTCCAGTAGATTTTGTGTTAATTTAATACATACGAAAATTCAAAAATACAAACCTTTTCTCTTTATAATGTTAGTATAGAGTATAGATTAACAAAAATCTACTAATCATTTTCCATATTAAAAATACAAATGCGCAAGTTTAGATGGATGGATCTTAGAGCTTGTTGATTTCGATGAAATTTGGCCTGGAGGATAGTCTAGAAGAACACATAGGCTCACTTTGTTTTTTTTCCACGCGGACGGAGTCGGGGGCAACAGCTAGAGACTTAAAAGAACTGTTGTTCGCAGAATTACGTCCTTCGTCTGGTAAGTGGTGCGGTGGAAGAGGTGGGGTGGCAGGTGTCGCCGGGGGAGAGCGTGGTGCGCGCGCAGTACCGGGCCGACCTGCTGGCGGCCGCCTGCCACCTGCAGCACCAGCACTGTCTCGAACACGCCGTCAGATTGTACACCAACTGGATGATCAGCCCCAACCCTGATGCGTACAATGAGTAAGATGTCTTCAGTTTAACACACACACAAATAAATTAAAATAAATGTTTTAAAAATAATTAAGATGTAACAAAATGACTTACCTAATATTATAAATGCGAAAGTTTATATGTATAGATGTTAGAGTTTGTAGTCTATACTACTGAACGATCTATAAAATTTGTCAAATATGTAGAGGATACTCTGAAAAAACACATAGGCTGCTCATTTTTGTGTTTTTAATTTGATGCGAACAGAATCGCGGGCGAAAGCTATATATTGAAGAATGGCACACACACACAAGTAATTATTTCACTCGAAGATGTCCCAGAAATGGGATACCTTAGAGAAAATGTGTGGTTTTAAGTAATAAATATTGATTACCAGCTTTCGCTCGCAACGTCCAAGTAGAATTTAAAAAAAAAACCAAAGGTAGGTACCCTATGTGTTCTTCCAGACTATCCTCTACATCTGTACCAAATTTCATCGCAATCTGTTCAGCTGTTTAGGCTACAAACTCTAATAAACATCCATCCGTCCATCCATTCATTGAAACTTTCATACCTTAATAATGTTATAAATGTAAAAGTTTAGATGGATGGATGTTTGTTAGAGTTTGTAGCCTTAACGTCTGAACAGATCTCGATGAAATTTGGCACAGACGTCTAGGATAGCCTGGAAGAACACATAGGCCATTCACTTTTGGTTTTTTTAACTCCACGCGGACGGAGTCGCGGGCGACAGCTAGTTTATAATATTAGTATAATTTAACAAATGGATTTGGTATAACCCTTATGCTATGAGTAACAAGTTATGAGTTATTTGATGACAAAACTCCATGTAAATACCTTAAAATGACTTATTTGCTTGTTGAGGTACTTTAGCTTTATATTGTTGGCTATCTAGATGACTAATTTCCTACTTATCAATCATATTTTAAAATAAATTTGAAAACTAAATCCGCTTTCTTCAAAAACAATGTTATAATGACTCGATAAAACTGGAAATGAAAGGCGATGATTCAACCGTGATTCATTTGTTTTTTAACCTTATTATACTGAAGATCAAGTGGTTTATTTATTTTAGTCCTAGCTTTCGTCCGCGACTCCGTCCGCGTGGAATTGAAAAAAACAAAAGTGAATAGCCTATGTCTTCCAGACTATCTTCTACATCTGTACCAAATTTCATCGAAATCCGTTCAGCCGTTTAACCAGCTGTTGCTCGCGATTTCGTCCGCGTGGAGTTAAAAAAACCAAAAGTGAATAGCCTATGTGTTCTTCCAGGCTATCCTAGACGTCTATGCCAAATTTCATCGAGATCTGTTCAGCCGTTTAGGCTACAAACTCTAACAAATTAAAAAAATAGTAAAATACATAGCTTATGTTATTTATTAATGACGTAGCTTTCTAATGGTGAAAGAATTTTTGAAATATTACAGTTTTTGAGTTATTACAGTTTTGAGTTATTATAATACTCGTATTAGGTATACTAAGAAATAATAGTTTATTATAATAGTAATATTGTGTTGCTTCGTGTCAGGATCCACGCCGACATCCGCAGCACGGTGTACTGCGTGGGCTTGCAGACGGGAGGCGCGCGCGAGTGGGCCTTCGCCTGGCAGCGCTTCGCCGCCGCCAGCGCGCCCGCCGAGCGCGAGCTGCTGCTCTCCGTGCTCGGCTGCACCAGGGCTCCGCATTTGTTGTACAGGTACTAACTATTAAGAATTATTTCCCTTTTCTATGTTCCGAGTTGCGTTACCTTTATATCACTCTATACGTCCCCACTGAAGAACTCGAACCCTACACTAATTTTTTTTTAATATTAAAACGAACAAGCGGCCACCAGAATCCATCGAAATGAAAAGCAACCTCTGCCCATAAATATTCGCAATTGTTGCGTTGTCTACCCTTCATTGATGGTGGAGGGGCCGCACATAAAAAGGACATTTCCCCTTCCTATGCGTCTCCTCCACCGTCAAATCTACTTTTCCTTCTCATCCCTTCCTCTTAAGAAAAGGGTGGAAAGGGAAAGGGCCTAAAATTAGGCCTCCAGCACCACACTTATCAGAGGAAACGCAGAATTGCTTCTACTTCACACCTGTCTTCTGTGTGGTCGTGGTATTGGTGGGGGTGAGCTGGCCCATTCGTGCGAAGATGTTAAAGCGGGCTCTACCACTGTTAATTAAAATTAGGTGTGACAAGTTTATAGTCATCCACGCTGGTCTGCTGTTGGTTGGTTGACTACACACATATCTTTGAATTTCTTCTCTGAAATATGCAGACGTTAGTTATGTACACTCGGGGAAACTAGCAGTGTACCTTAAAAGCTACAATCGTTTGAACATTTGTAAATTTGGCGCGGAATAAAAACCAATAGAATGTAGCTTTTTAATGTTTTAAAAAAAAAGTCGGTTTGTAATACAAGGCTAGTTTCTCATCCCTTCGTGCACTCACTGTTATCTAATTAGTTATTTGTAAGAAGCGGAGTTTGGTTGCAATAACAAGGCAATTTTTTAAATGAAACACCGCAAATTTCCGCGATTGTACATTGAATTCTAAATTCACATTGGTATAGATTCGAGCAAAGGATCTGTACAAGTCTAGTATTTAAACCACTGAGTTACCGACAGTTTTTTGGGTATGAAAGCGCGAAATAAAATTCATCGATATCAAGTTTTAGTAAAAGTTACTTCAATGCTAAAGAGCTAGCTAAAAACCAGCGTAAGAACGGCTTAGTCCCTCCTGCATACGCTGAGCTGGCTACCTTTTGCCACGACTTTGTTTTCTTTAGAATAAACCCGTTCATGTTATCTCTTTTCATTCTTTTTTGTGTCAATAATTACATATTAATTTTGTGTATTGTAGATATCTGGAGCTATCTCTGCGCAACGACAGCGGTATCCGCAAGCAGGACACGGTGCGCGTGTTCTCTGCGGTGTCGGGCTCCGCCATCGGGGAGCCCATCGCGTTCAACTTCGTACGAGCCAACTGGCGCAGGCTGAAGGAATAGTAAGTACTAGCTATTCCCGTGCGACTTCATTCGCAAAAAAATTTGAAAACTGTTTTATTGATTACATTTGTGAAATTCAATTGCAAATGTCAAACATGACATGATGACAAAGTATGGCAATATTGCTTTCTTGATGTTGGCAGCAACTTATGGTCTCTTTCCCACATTAGGGTTTTTATCCAAAATATTTACCCCCTAAGTTTAATGGCGTGAAATATATAGCCTAAAGCGTGATGTAAGTGTAGGTCTTTTTATTGAAAAAAGAATTATTTAAAAATATGCTGCAATTGCTGACATCTTAGGCAACAAAGAAGTGTGTGTTTACGCTTTATTATAATAGTATAGAAGTATAGATAATACCTAATTAAAAATAATCCTCATTTAATCTATCAAAATACTTTTTATTTTAAATCAACATCTACAGACTCTTTCTCCGTACTCTTTTTTTCACAGTTCATATTGTTATTAATATATTTTGCAACCCCTTTTTTAAATTCAAAATATAACAACACTTAGGCCCTGTCCCACTGGCTGATAGAGACACAGATAGTTTTAATATGACGTCACTGTCAGATAAGGGAACAAAATCTTTTATTTCCATCAAACATTTTACACGTTTAATTATTATCGGATAATTGAAAGTTTGGTGCGACGGACTTTTACAAACAATAAAAACACTGAAAATATCAGATTTAAATTTAATTTTGACACCATACGAAAATTTCCAGAAAAGCTATATTCAAAGCCACAATATAGTTTGGCTAGCACTCGTATTTATAGATATCCAACGGCCGGTTTCCCAGCTACGTTTATTATTCGTTAGTTATTGGTTCGATAACATCAAGAAATGCTTTTTCAAATTACGTAACTCGAATCCGTTTAAACATAGATTATCAACATTAATAAATCACTAGGTAATTATAAAATAAACGTAAACTTCAGAAACAAAACATAAGATTTACTTTCTAATATATCAATCAATCTAATCAAGTTTTATAATAATTTTCGTATTTTATAAAACAGCTATTGGCTACAAAAAATGTCTACTTGTAGTTTTATAGATGGCGCTAGTTGGTATTTTTTTTTTAGACTTATTTTTTCTTTTTTCCAGTGTCGGCTCTGTGTCAACGCTTAATTCTATTGTTAAAGTCGTCACAAGAAGATTGAATCAAGCTCATGAATACGAAGAGGTATAAGCAAATAATCTTACTTCTTACTAGTCTTACTAATATTATAAATGTAAAACTTTAGATGGATGGATGGATGGATGTCTGTTAGAGTTTGTAGTCTAAATTGCTGAACGATTTTCGAAAATTTGGCATATATAGAGGGTAGTCTGGAAGAAGACATAGGCTACTTTTTGTTTTTTTTTAATCTCAAGCCCACGGAGTCGCGGGCGAAAGCTAGTGTATCATAAATGCCAAAGTTTGGATGGATTAATGTATAGACTATGTAGCCTAAACCGCTGAAATGTCATAGATGTAAAGAATATTCTGGAAGATCACATAGGCTGCTTACTTTTGTTTGTTTCACGCGGACAAATTGGCGGGCGATCGCTAGTAAATCTATACATGTAATAAAATTGGAGTGTCTGTAATATCAAAAGAAAATTTGCAGATGATGTATTTGCGTTTATAATAACGAAAATAGCATTTAATTTTTTTTGTCTGTCCGT
The DNA here is from genome assembly GCF_000836215.1 of Papilio polytes. Classification (NCBI taxonomy): domain Eukaryota; kingdom Metazoa; phylum Arthropoda; class Insecta; order Lepidoptera; family Papilionidae; genus Papilio; species Papilio polytes. The sequence goes on along the minus strand of NW_013526693.1, from coordinate 1,024,627 downwards.
CTGTAAGCCGTATTTGATCCGGGTAATCTTATAATCGCGTGAACAAAGTCGCAGGCAACAGCTAGTTCATAGATAATAATATTTTGCAATTTTATTTTATTTAGTACTAGCTTTCACCCGCGACTCCATCCGCGTGGAATTAAAAAACACAAAAGCGAGTAGCCTATGTGTTCTTTCAGACTATCCTCTATGTCTATGGCAAATTTCATCGACATCCGTTCATCCGTTTAGGCTACAAACTCTAACACCCATCCATCCATCCATCTAAACATACGCATTTATAATATTAGTAATTGTTGACGATAGAATTTTAAAAGTCTTTATATGGTATTTTTGTATTATTTTTATACAATTATTTTTGTTAAACATAAACTACTAATTTCTACCGAGGTACATGTAAAAACTGTTGGTAGTTTTAAAGTGAAATTTGAGGGTAGTCGGCTTAACTTGTACGTCGACCGGCGAATGAACAGAACCCGTGGTTTGTGAAGTGTTTTATTTCGTCTCCTCATTGCCGCATATGTAAATAAACGTTTTTGTATAGTTGCAGAGGTTCGTGTCGCAGAGCGGCGGCGCGCTGGGCCGGCCGCTGCTGCAGGTGCTGGAGCGCACCGCCGCCAACGTCGCCTGGACGCAGAACAACTACCAACTCATCATCGATTGGTTGTTACAAGCTGATAGAACTACACCTCAAATTGCTGATTTTTGAAGAACTATTTTGCAGATATTCAATACTATAGACGAGGCATAGTTGTGAAACTTTAAAGAAACAACAGATGGCGCTAGTCCGTTACTAGCGCCATCTGTTGTTTAGGTCCTGAAAATAATTGTTTAACCCTTAAAAGTCTTTTTCAAATCGAATTACAAACCGATATAGTACCTTATAAAGAAAGTACCAATAAATAATATTCATGCCTTGTGTATATTTTGTCTGTCTGCAATTTTGTAACTGAAATCGACTAATCTGTCTAAAATCACGGAATCTCTTTAAATACTTATTTCGTTCAAGGTTGAAATTTAAAGTTATACTTTTACGAATCTTGGTCTCAATCGTTTCTAGTTCCAGTAATTATTAGAAAAATAATAACTGATTTCGTCAGAATTATTAATTAATATCAATGACGATTTAAAAACTGACAAAAAATCTTTCTTTATGAGGAGTAGGTACAAAAATATGCTGTATAATGAAAACGTCATGTCTGGTTTTTATCAACTATAAAGATGCATATAATAGTGGTAATTTGTTAAGATAATATCAATTATGTTAACTATCTTAAGTATTAACGCTTTGTACTTGTAAATTGATCGTTTAATAATTATTATTACAATAATTAATAAAGGAATCTAAAGTTGAGAAATTAGAAGTCCGTAGAAATATAAATAGTGTTTCAAAGATAATTAAAAATATGAACAATAAGTATAACTTAATAATTCTTCTGTACCTATAACAATCTGGTTAAGTGTACTTTTCGAATGACAACTTATGACACTCAGGTTATAACATCCAGGTAACGACGCCCAGGTTATGACGCCCTGGTTATGACGCCCTGGTTATGACGCCCAGGTTATGACGCCCTGGTTATGACGCCCAGGTTATGACGCCCAGGTTATGACACTCAGGTTATAATACCCAGGCTATGATATTCAGGTTATGACATCCAGGTTATGACACTCAGGTTATAACGCTATGACACCAATCTTTCTACAAACTATTAAAACACCAATTTCTTAAAATTAAGTTAGTTATTAGCATTCTTTTTATTAGATTAATGAATATAGGTAATTAAAATATTTTTATATGAGCAAATATCTTAATGGAATAATTATTTATTTATGTTTGAATAAATTTGATGTTAGAATAGAATATTTCTGATTCGTAAGTAAGAAATTATTTCTTATTACATGTAATTTTGTATGATAAGTATTTTTTCGTGTTCTATATGCTATATTGTCTTTTCATATAGTTAACTGTTAATGCCAGTAACACACTTTCAGTGTTAACTGAACAGTGAATCTGAAGGTGTATAACAGGCTTAAGTGTGAACTATAAAATAGTCTGTATTGAAAACCTGTTAAAAATATTCTAAACCAAATCACTAGATCTTATATTCTTAATTAAAATGTCACATATTTTTTCTACAATCTAATATTATTAATGTCGTGTGAACAAATTGTCACCTCAATGTTTGTCGGTAATTAAAGCTTAACTTTGAATATTTTTTAAAAATAAACGATATGAATTACATTTGTGTTTTTATTCCTAGTTAGTTACTAGCATCATGAGAATTTAAAAATATATTAACTAGCTGTTGCTCGTATATTCGCCCGCGTAGAATTAATAAAAAACATAGCTTATATTACTCACGGATAAATGACCTTTCTAAAGGTGAAAGAATTTTTAAAATCGGCAGAGTAGTTTTTGAATTATTTCAATACATACAAAAGTACAAATCGATTGGATTATGGTATCTAAGTCGACAGAATTAGAATGCAAAAGAAGCGTAGAGACTTGATTCTATTGTCTTTGTTTTATTATAAATGTAAGGAAAAGATGAGAGTACAGTCTGTCGGGGGCCTAATTTCAGTCCCGTTCCAATTTCATCCATTTATTAAGAGGAAATGTTGAGAAGAGAGTGGTTTTGGCGGTAAAGAAGAAACATAAAACGGGAAAATATCCTGTATATGCAATAGTCTATAGGCAGTGGTCACTTCTTCATTTCGACGGATTCAGGTGGCCGCTTGTTCGTTTACCAACTTCTAATAAAGACAATTGCACAGGTGTTGGGGGCGGGGGTAGACGGGCTACTGCCTCCCTTTCAATATACAAATGTAAAATAAAAACGATTTCGAATAAGCCTATCTTAATACCAGTTCCTCTCTTCATCAAACTTAGGTCATCTTTTGGAAATGCCCCCGACAAATGTTACAGCAATGAAATTCTACGTTAATGTGAATACAAATTGATCTAATAAATAACAATATCAGCAAATGACTTTAATACTGGACATGGATAAAGAAAGTCATTAAATTAGAAAAAAAAGACTACCATAATTTATTGTTGATGAGATAATTTCTATTCCAATTATCGGGAAAACAATTGGATGTAATAAAGATTTAGAAAATTTAGATGGCTTTGGGTTTTTTAACAATGACCTTCATAATTCATTTATGCCAATAGTAGCTTTCGCCCGCGACTCCGTCCTCCTGATATTAAAAAACAAAATAAAGTAGCATATGTGTTCCTCCAGACTATCCTCTACACCTATGCCAAATTTCATCAAGATTGATTCAGCCGTTTAGGCTACAAACTCTAACAAACATCCATCTAAACTTTCGCATTCGTAATATTAGTAAGATAAATATATATTAGATAAAATCCAAACAAATTATGCATGATTTATTATCGTCCTAAGACGTAAAGGAATTTAAACATTTTCTTCCTAAGCGCCGCTAACAATCTGACAGACATCGACATTTTAATGGAATTTGGAGTTTAATCTTGGCCTTATCATTTTAAACACTTACAAATTTAAATATCATTTCCTCAACATTTTGATATAAGTTACTTTTTTATTTTGTCTTTAAACCAACATTATTAAAACGACCTCACTTAAAAATTTACCAAGGTTTTTAGGTCCAAATCAAAGAGATGTACACATCATACTATGAATGTTTCTTATCACCAGAATGGATTTTTATGAAATTTGGCATAGATATTGAAAATAGTCTGGTCATAGGCTATTTACTAAGTTTTTTTTTAATGCAGCGCGGATAAAGTCGCAGGCAAAAACTAGTATATAAATGAAGACCCAGTAAAATAATAAAGCGGGCGCACACCATTGACTAAACTATCGCACAAATGTTGTGCGATTTGCCGATTGTTTCTTAGCCAATTCAATTGTTTAGTTGCACAACTAAAAACCGAGTGGCCTGGGCGTCTCCATATGAGCTCATAGGAATCAAAGCGCGACTAAACACTCTTAATTATATTGCTTTTTTTTTTTATAACATTAGGTGGCAAACGAGCTAGCGGCCACCTGAAACCGCCAAAATGGCGAAGCGACCGCTGCCCATAGACATCCGCAATTGCAGATGCGTTGCCTACCCTTATACGACGGAGGAGGAGACGCACAGAAAGAGGATATTTCCCCTTCCTATGCATCTCCTCCACCGTGAAATCCACTTCCTCTTTCCAACCTCTCCTTATAAGAAAAGGGTGGTAAAGAGAAAGGGACTTAAATTAGGCCTCCGGCACCACACTCATCAGACGAAACACGGAATTGCTCCCATTTCACGCCTGTCTTCTGTGTGGTCGTGGTATTACACCGGGCGTGCCGGCCCATTCGTGCTAAGATGTTAAAGCGGGCACTACCACTGTTAAAATATAATTGCTGCGTAAATTTCCTTTTTCTAGTTCATACGTACGATCAAATTAAACAATGTATTTTAAACGTTCATCATTGTCATATTTCGTCTAAATATCATGAATAGATTAGTCACTATCTTGACTTTATCGTATTCAGATAATTAAACCAAAAAACCGATTACTATATCATTTCAATAGATATCCGCCCGCCATTATTGATTATGGAATCAGTTAGTATATTTCAAATAAATTTTGATTATAATCCAGTGGCGGGAAGGTTGTCCCGATAGGTAGTTGCTGACAGCCTTACTGTAAGTAAAACCTAATTTTACTAATAATGTAAATGCTAAAGTTTAGATTGATATTTGTTAGTTTGTAGCCTAAATTACTGAATGGATCTTGATGAAATTAGACATAAATGTATAGTTTGAAAGAACTCGTATGTTAGTTTTGATACCGGAAATAGTTACGGTTTTTGTAGGATACGTGGTTTCTTTAATACTATGAGTACGAAGTCGCGGGCAACAGCTACATTATCGTATAATTCAAATAGCACACAATATACAAAAAAATCGTAATACGAATGAATGGTTAATTAAAGTATTCCGTATTTTTAAATATTTTTTACTGAAATTGGATTGAACTAAATTGTAGTGTCGGAATAGAAATATACAGCATTTTTTAAAAAAGAAAATCTAGATGTCTTAAATATTTTTAAAAGTGTTATACTAGATGGCGCTGTTTTCAATATTGCATTTTTATTTTATTGTAGAGCTTACATTGCACTTTTTAACTTTTTAAATGTGAAACTTTTGAACACTTTGAAAAGTACTTGGAGATTAGCAAAGTAACTAATTTTAAGAAACATAATATTACCTGTTGTGATTATGGAATTATTCGAATTGAATTCTGTCTAAGTCTCGTTCCATCCTCTCTCCGTCCAAATCCTCGTCTCTTTCGCATACTTTATTGGAAAGGGGACAATAATGATGATGATAAAAGTGAATTAGTTATTAAACGTTATTATTAACAATAACTCAAGCTACATGTTTTATTATGTTAGCTCTCAAGGCCGCTGTTTACTGGTAATTGTAGGTAACGAGCTCACAATGATTAATTTTATCAAAGATAAAACCTGATAGAAAATATATTCATCATGTACTTAACAAGTACGCAGAATTATCATTATTTGGTAAATTATCCGTATTGAGTAATCTTTATTGTATCATTAGGTACTTATATCAATAAATAATGTATTTTAGCTTTATTCTCGCTTATCATAAGAAAAAATAAAACAATAAAAAGTCTCAAATAAAAAACGTATCCTATTTTTGAAATGAGGTAGACAAAGCCAGTCAATAAGCCATTAATTAAAAATTCGTTATTTTTCTAGATGGCGACACTAAAATTATTAGTCCTGTTGGCATCCTGCCTTGTAGCCCATGCTATTCCACAATCTCCTCCGGTATCAAGATCGACGATATTCGGCGATGAAAGGTTAAAAGGCGAAATATTTGAGAATGTTGATGCCTCAAACGAGGTAGCTATCGACGAGAGAAATATCGATGCTAGCGCCTATCGTCTTCCCAACACAACTAGACCGGAGAATTACGTTGTACTATGGGTCGTGGATACCACAAACCTAACATTCGAGGGAACAGTTGACATCACCCTTACAGCAACTCAAGCGAATGTAAATGAAATTGTAATTCATGGACACGACTTGACCATCTCGTCTTTGGTGTTGAGGCTGAACAATGTTATACAGCCTACCACGTACTCGTTAAATTCCGTGTACCATTTCTTGCGAATTAGTCTAACTAACAGTGCACTGCAATACAATCCGACAAATCCTGTTAGATATACATTGTCGATTGCTTTTGGAGCACCTTTGAGGAATGACATGTACGGAATATACAGAAGTTGGTTCAAAAACAGAAGTACGGATCCAATAAGGTAAACGATCTTTATACTTAGTTAAACAGCACATTGTAAATGCGATAATAAACATGACGTTATACTCGTAGGTGGATGGCAACTACACAGTTTCAAGCAACAGCAGCCCGTTTCGCAATGCCATGCTACGATGAGCCTAGTTTCAAGGCTACCTTCAATATTACTATCAGACGTCCCGTGACCCACAGGAGTTGGTCTTGTACTAGGATCAGACAGACTGTCAATAGCCCGAACACGTAAGCATTCGATGAAATCCATTGCAGTGAACCATATTCCAAAGATTTTTATTGAATTTGAATACATATAAATTTTACCTCTATAAAAACTTTCTATTTCCTTCGTAGGTTGTATCAGGATGACATATATTACCAAACTCCCGTGATGTCTACATACCTCTTAGCTTTAATTGTTGCCGAATACCATTCTTTGTCAGTCTTAGAGAACGGTAATTTAACTTACGAGGTAATCGCAAGACAGGGAGCCATTGAAGCTAACCAGGGTCAATATGCATTTGACGTTGGACAAGAACTTCTAGCTGAGATGAACAACCACACCGCATTGAACTTTAGGTCAATGAATCCTTACCTAAAGATGACTCAAGCGTCTATACCAGATTTTTCGGCGGGTGCTATGGAGAACTGGGGACTGCTAACTTACAGGTAAATTTACAGAGCGTAAAATGCCTGATTATCAGTTTATTCCGAACCGACACCCGCTCTGGCCCCACGTGAGATTAAAAAGTTTCATCCGTCCCACATTTTAGTCCCATCATCACTAATAAAGTGACAGATGAAAACCTTATGAAATAAAATAAGTTTCAACCGTCCCCTTGTCGTAAAAGGTGGGACGGATGAAACTTTTTATTCTTATCTATCTCCACGTGAGGACAGAGCGGGGTGACGGTTGGGAAGAATCCTATTATCTTGAAAGTTATCTGTGCAAACATTAAGATGTTTGTTTCTAACAGGGAGGCTTATTTGATGTACGATCCTGCGCATACCAATGACTACTACAAGCAATTGATCGCATACATCCTTTCCCACGAAATCGCGCACATGTGGTTTGGTAACTTGGTAACTTGCGAATGGTGGGGCGTGCTATGGCTGAACGAAGGTTTCGCCAGATACTACCAGTATTTCCTTACTGACTGGGTACGTAATATCAATTCAATAAAATGTACAATACAGAAGCTTTTCAGTTACTTTTGAACAAGTCATTTCATTCCAGGTTGAAGATTACATGGGTCTAGGTACTAGGTTTATAACAGAGCAAGTACACACGGCGTTGCTCGCTGATGCTGCCGACAATCCTCACCCACTTACAACTCCTGGAATAGGAAGTGCGGTTGCTGTCAGAACTATGTTCTCAACAATCTCATACAATAAAGGTGCAGCTGTCATCAGAATGACGGAACATTTCCTTGGATTTGACGTCCACAGAGAAGGTCTACGCAACTATTTGGTAGAGAAGTAAGTCATTTGGCCGTCCCAGTCTGAATTTTATCATGTGTATATTTTTAAATTATAGAATTAATATTTATGGATCATTTTTTACACAGGGCATATTCAACTGCTCAACCAATAGACTTGTTCCGTAACTTGGAATCAGTCGGTATATCATCTGGTTCATTGGCAGCTTATGGAACTGATTTCAACTTTATCGAATATTACGAAAGCTGGACTGAACAGTCTGGTCATCCAGTTTTACTTGTGACTGTTAATCATCAGAACGGTGACATGACAATCATTCAGGTATTGTTTATTGAAAGAATTCATGCTTATTTTTAATTACTTATTTTTCATCTACTTGGTGTCATTTTCAAATTTATATTATAAAAATTTTGTAAGATGTATGTCGATGTCTACTAAACTTACTTATAACATACAAGTAGCTGAAGTCAATCAGATGACGTAGTTTTTAATTTTGAATTTACTTTCTAGCGCCGTTTCAACATAAACACTGGCTATTCTTCTGTTAACACCAATTGGATTATACCCATCACCTTTGCGACTGCCAGCAACCGTGACTTTATTAATACCAAACCAACACATATTATTCGCAAGGCTGTTACTATCATCAACCGAAACTCCACTGGTGATGAATGGGTTATATTCAATAAACAGCAAACAGGTATATAACGTTCACTAGACTTCTTTTTTCTATCTTGGACTTGGTACATTGAAATTTAATGTTTCTATTTAACTTTTGTAGGTTTCTACAGAGTTCTTTACGATGATTACACTTGGAATCTCATTACGCTTGCTTTGAGAGGACCAGACAGGCTTCAGATCCACGAATATAACAGAGCTCAGGTATTTAAAGTCCATTATCTGTGTACAATCAGACTTCATTAGTGAAATTATCGTAAATTTATGTTCTTTTTGTTAGCCTGTCCATATTATAATCAAGTTCGTTTTCAGATCGTGAATGACGTATTCCAATTTGCCCGCTCTGGTCTTATGAACTACACCCAGGCCTTTAACATTCTCTCCTTCTTGGAGAACGAGACAGAATACACTCCATGGGTTGCCGCCCTCACTGGATTCAATTGGATTAGGAACAGGTTTAGGGGCACACCATTGCTGGCTCAAACGGAGGTAAGTTGTCGTTTCATACTGTATGTATTGAACAGGAAGTTGAGCTTCTTGTTTTTGACTTTTGTTATAATTGTGACAGTAGAACTTTTGAATGTACCCGATCTAGAAGTCATTGTTAATGTGTTTGCAGGCTTTGATGGTGAGATGGTCCGCTACAGCGATCAGAAGTCTGACCTACTACCCTCAAGCAAACGAGTCGTTCATGCGCTCCTACCTTCGATACCAACTGGCTCCTGTGCTATGTGCAATGAATGTGCAGGAGTGCAGAACTGCCGCTAACACACAATTCCGTTCTCTGATTAATAATGGTATAGAGTAAGTATTTGGACGGAACTTGATAATTCATTCTAAACATTTGAAAATCTTGATTCTAGGTCTGTGTTCCAAAATATAATTTTCCATCCTTTTTGACTATTGTTTTTTGATCGATGTGTTTACTTCAGGGTTCCAGTAAACAGCCGTAACTGGGTGTACTGCAACGCCCTACGCGATGGCACCCAGGCCGACTTTAACTTCCTCTGGACCCGTTTCCAGAACCACAACGTCTACACAGAGAAAATATTGCTTCTTTCCGTCTTAGGTTGTACTCCACATGCTGCCTCCCTCAACACGTAAGTCGAAAATAAAGCCATACAAAAGAACTGAAATAATAAATATAAAGTTTCTCTTAAGAGAAAGGACACACAATTTAAAACTAGAATCAAATCAGCCTGCATTTAAAAGTGTTTAAAAAAGTCATGCAAAGGTTAGGCATAAGTTTACAAAAATCTAGAGTTCTGTTGATGTTAGGATAGCGTGTATTAACTGATGTTAGCTCTTAGCTGTGTTAATGTTCATATTTTTTTCTTCAGACTCTTGACTGCTATTGTACAAGACAACTTCATAGTACGTCCCCAAGATTACACGACAGCGTGGAATGCTGCCACCTCAGGCAATGAGGGCAATACTCAAATCGTTTTTACTTTCATCAGAAACAATCTCCAGACCGTCATCAATGCGTAAGTATTATTTGAAAGTTTTAAATTGCTGGTCTGCGCACAATATGTTTTAAAATTTTCTTATTCTTTTATTTCTTACAGTTTTGGATCTGCTTCCATTCCTTTGTCATACATCTCTTCAAGACTTAGAACTGAAGCTGAAATCGTAGAGGTAATTATTGTTAATTCACTTATTCTCATATGTTCATGTTGCATTTTACACTCAAGACATTATAATAACAGACAAACTATAGTGATTAGTGATTGAGATAATATTAATGTATAACAATGCTGTTTTAGTTCCAAAATTGGGCGAACCAGAACCGTGTAGCCTTGGGAGACGATTACCAGAGCGTGTACAATGGTGCGGAAGCTTCAAGAGAAAGCATTCGCTGGGCGGCGAGAGTAACCAGTGATTTCAACAACTACTTCGTTAATGGTGATTCCCCAATTGTGCTCACTACGACTACAAGAGCTCCTGTCACGACCGTATCTACAGTCACAGCGCCACCTGTCGTTGAACCAACAACACCTGCTTTACCAGGATCAGCAATGACGTCATTCGTCTCCTTATCTGCTCTTTTATTAGTTGTTGTTAATTTCGTTCTTTGAATTACATTCTGTTAGAAATTATTTTTAATATTTATGTGTCCTACTATTTAGAGTCTTATGTAAATACAATTTTTTTAAGTCTCAAATGTTCTTTTATTTCTCATTTGTTCTTCCTATCAAGTGTTTAAGTTAATACAATAATTAAATCATTTTCTGGTCACTGGCTCAAAACAAATAACCTGTTAAAAGAAGCTAGAAATGTTAAAAAGGAAGAAGATTTAATCCAAAATGTTAACAGATTAAGGTGTCTTTCTGAAACAGGTTTCCGAGCAATGTCTCATTATGTATGAAATAGAACATAATTGACTATTTTGAGGGTTGGTAAAAAGGGTATAAAATCTAGTTACTAAAATATCAAGAAAAAAAACTAAAATTGACTGTAATCACATAAAGAAGAATGAAAAAAATATCGAATCCAGGGTTAAGATGTCTGCTGGCCTATGCTGACTGCCCTAGTCGGTAGATAGATTTTTAAAACCTTTGGTGAATCCTGTTTTCTTTTATAAATGTTATTGGACATATTTTGACGCAAAATAAGGATTCTATGAAGGCGACGTAGGATTATCAGTGTACTGATAAGTAAATATTTCTATCAATATCATTATTAAAGATAAAAGTGAACAATTAAGAGGTAATAGAATAAGGGCGACTAGAAGTTTACAGTTATAGTCTTGTAATGAGCGTATAGACAATCGTAATTAAATTTTCTAAACATCATTTTGACTTGATTGTAATCGGCATTAGAAGTTAAAATCAAGTATTGTTACCACATTTTAAGTACTCTATCAAGGATAAGGAAAACGTGCTTCAATTATCGAATATAAAATTTGAGATAATTGTGTAATTTGCTAATATAAGTTGAGCTACGGACAAAATATTATAATTCTTTTCAACTTTTATAATATGTAATGACCAATTTGGATAAGATAAACAGATTAGGAATGAAATAGATTAAGATAAAACGATACAAGGGAATAATTCTAGCTAATTTTTTGTCATTGTGAACCAGCACGATCATGGTAAGTCACGTTGTGTTCTAAATTTAAATAAATCCATCGTTTGTTTTCAAAATGTATAGGAGATTGAGAATAAAGACGTTTGTAAATTTGTACAGGGTCGCTGGTTATTGCTACTTGTGGGCACTGTCCTAGTCCAGGGCACCCTTAGTTTAAGTCCGATTCCTGTGCCTGAAGAAGAATGGGACGAGTTCTATAGGGTTTTGAGAGATCCAGCATACCGACTTCCTACGACGACACGCCCCCGTCACTACGAAGTCTCCTTAACTCCTTACTTCGACATCGTTCCAATTAATACACGACCGTTTACTTTTGATGGAGAAGTCACTATCTATATCAGCCCAACTGTGGCCAATGTCAATGAAATCGTTATGCATTGTAATGATATAACCATCAATTCCTTAAGTGTTCTGCACAATAATGTAGAGATCGCAACACCAGGACAAACACCTACTTGCGAGATGCCCTTCAGCTTCCTTAGGATTCGTACAAACACGCCTCTGCAGCTTGGTCAGGAGTACGTAGTGCAATTAACATTTAATGGCAACCTGCAGACCAATATGAGAGGATTCTACAGAAGCTTTTACCACGATAGTTATGGAAGAAGGTAAGATATTTCGTTGATAAGATTTTGTATACGTTGTTATTCGTCAAATATGTTAAACGTAAGAAAACAAAGTCGACCACATTAACGAATCTCATTTTTAGATGGATGGGTACAACTCAGTTCCAACCAGGCCACGCTCGCCAGGCGTTCCCGTGCTACGACGAGCCAAGCTTCAAAGCCACCTTTGACATAACTATAGTGAGGGAGACTAATTTCAGCCCAACTATTTCTAACATGCCCATTAGAAGAACGGGACAGTAAGTTACATCTTTATCTTTGAAGTAGTTTAGGTCAGTTTCTGTCGTAGATATATGTCTACAATTATAAACATAAGTGTATTGTCCTTCTTTAAATGCGTAGTTGACATTTAATTATACTTCTTATCTATCTAATTTAATTTAACAATACCTTGCAATATATTATCTAACTACACATATCTAAAAATTTTTTTTTTGCATGTACCGTTGTAAATATAGTACAATTAGTTAGTTAGATGTTCTCAAAAAGTTCTTTTGATTATTTTAAAGTTAAAACACACGTGGATTATTTGTTTTATCTGCATTTTTTAAATAACTTTGATTTTTTTTTAGGCCACTAAACGGAAGAATAGCAGAAACGTTTTGGACTACACCACTGACTTCTACCTATTTACTTGCTTTCATCGTATCTCACTATGTTGTGGTCGCATCTAACAACGATACTGTTCGACCATTCGATATCTACGCTCGCGACAATGCTGGCACGACCGGAGATTGGTCTCTTGAAATCGGAGAACTACTTTTGGATGCTATGGAGCGTTACACCCAGATTCCGTACTTCACAATGGCTGAAAATATAAACATGAAGCAAGCTGCCATACCTGATTTCTCAGCTGGTGCTATGGAGAATTGGGGTCTATTGACGTACAGGTATGTTAAGAAACAGTTCTTTGTCACCTGCAAAGTATTCCAATTAAAGTTTTTTTCTGTTTGTCTTACTTTATATTGTATTTTCAGGGAAGCGTTAATACTGTTTGATCCTCTGAACTCAAATAACTTCTATAGGCAGCGAGTGGCAAATATTGTTTCTCATGAGGTTGTTCATATGTGGTTCGGTAATCTCGTCACCTGTGCCTGGTGGGACAATCTTTGGCTTAACGAAGGTTTCGCCAGATTTTACCAGTATTACCTTACACAATCGGTATGATTTTTTCTTAATTTCTTCTTACTTATTTGTGATGTTTTCTGTCTGCTTCTAAGATTGTCATAAATTGAATTCAGGTCGCACCAGAGCTGGGATACGATATTCGTTTTATCGTGGAGCAACTGCAGACAGTTATGATATCAGACTCTATTGATACGGCACACGCTCTTACCGATCCTGATGTGAACAGCCCGTCTCGTGTTAGCGCTCACTTCTCTTCCATTACATACGCCCGCGGAGCCTCGATCATCAGAATGACGCAGCATCTGCTTGGAGACAACACCTTTGTTAAGGGTCTACGTTATTATTTGAATGCCAGGTATTCCAATCTATGTAGCTTTATGGTAAATACAATTAATCATAGATTGATTTTTATATAGGAGGTGATGATTGAATTGGTGAATAGTTATGTTAAGCAGAAGCACTTACGAGCATTAACTTTTTAATTAATATTTGAATCGTCAAATTTAAATGATAGCTGGTTTCATTTAATGAACGTCTTAATTTGTTAATTTTTACTACGCATCAATGTTTGTAAAAAAAAACATTAACTTTAACAGGAAATTCGATGTCGCTGAACCCCATCATTTGTTTGAAAACCTGGACGCTGCTGCAGCAGAAGACAATGCGTTGTCGGCATACGGCGACATTACCATTGACACTTACTTCAGATCCTGGTCAGAGAAGGCCGGTCATCCACTGCTAACAGTCATTGTTAATCAGAGAACAGGACAAATGACTGTAACCCAGGTTAGATCATTTGTTTTATTTTCTTTTTCATGACAGCAATTTAATCTACGTTGATTTGTCAGATCCTATAAAGAAAGGTCATCCTTTGGGGTAGGCTCCGCACCCCTCATTGGGGACATATAATGAGCTGGTGATTAAGATTTGTCAGCTTATATCTAACACCACTGAAGGGCTTTCCTGAGATAATTCCTCTGCCAGCGTGCGGGTTGACTTCATACATATTAGCAAATTCGTGCAGGTTTCTCATGATTTTTTTATCATTATGCTAATTATCTATTTATAAATCAATTTATTTGTATTCTAGACTCGTTGGGAACGTAACACCGGAGTGTCAGAACACCCAAGTCTTTGGCACATCCCCATTACTTGGACTAGAGCTGCGTTACCCGACTTCGAGAATCTGAAGCCGTCATTGATCATATCAGCATCCACCACTGTGATTGACAGAGGCAGCACTGGACTGGAATGGGTGCTTTTCAACAAGCAAGAATCTGGTACCAGCATTACTTCAAAGATTTGATAGCGTGTATGAAAAAGTCAGGCAATAATCGTTTTAAAAAACGTGTACGGCTTAAACATTGTTAAGTGGTCTTCAAAACAATTTTCAATTGCGATTATGTACGTCAATGTTTGAAGATAAATATCATAAATTATCGATATCTACACGTGTATTCGGTGCATTTAAAGGTTATCTAAAATGTTAACTGTTTTGATGACATTTGTTTTTGATTGATGAAAATAAGGATAGATAGACAGGGACAACATGTTTTTGCTAAGGTCCTAATATCTCTCTATCAAAATTCTACTATTACATTTGTACTACAATAAATCAAACTTTCATATTTGATTTGCAGGTTTCTACAGAATTGACTACGATGATACCAACTGGGCTCTCCTCACAAGACATTTAAGAAGTTCTGATAGAACTGTTATTCATGAACTGAATCGAGCTCAGGTACGTTCTGATGTAATTTTATGTCGTTAAATGATGCACTCTACTTGTAGTTTTATTACTGAATACTACAGCGAATACTATGCTTACGATAGCAGCTTACTACCAGAGGTTTGGAAAATATTCGAAATTATAAGAGAGGCGAAGACCAGGAATTTATAATTTAACTAGCATTCGCCCGCGATTCCGTTCGCGTGGGATTAAAAAAATAAAACTGATCAGACTATTCTCTACGTCTATGCCAAATTTCATCGAGATACGTTCAGCCGTTTAGGCTACAAACATCCATCCATCCATCTAAACTTTCACATTAATAATATTAGTATGATAATCTATTGGTAAAATAAGGACATTTGTAATTAACGAAGACATTATAATTATTTTTCAGATCGTGGATGATCTGTTTGCGTTTGGTAGAGCAGGCACTAAGAGCTATGATAGAGTGTTCAACATCTTGTCCTTCCTTGAATTCGAGAGCTCGTACGGCCCTTGGATAGCTGCTATTAATGGATTCAATTTTGTTCTTAGACGTCTTGCTCATGATACCACGAGACTGCAAAGGTTGCAGGTAAGTGACCTAATGAAAAACATTTGAGTGTGATGGACGAAGGATTTTATGTATATTTAAAGCGGGCGCACATCTTTGACTAAACTATCGCACTGTTGTGCGATTGTCGATTGTTTCGCAGCCAATTCAACTATTTAGTTGCACACTAAAAACCGAGCAGTGTGCCCAAATCCATGTGCGCTTATAGGAATCAAAGTGACACTAAATAGTTGGTCAATAGTTCATTCAAATTTAGATTGACACTGGTTGAAAATTATAACAATGAATGCTTTTTTTAATGCAATAGCAAAATTAGACGATCAGCTCACAGTTAATTCGACATAATTTTGCAGATTCTTTTTAAAAGACTTAAAGTGGAAATGGTATGAGTGGGCAGTTAAAGGTCTATTTGCATTCTGTATTTTATGATGTTTTAGGATAATATTATACAACTAAGTGCTGCGCTAACAAGAAGGTTGGGTTACCTCGAGCTACCCTCAGATACGTACATGGACAACTTACTTCGTATGTACGCACTCTCGTTCCTGTGTAACAATGAACACAATATGTGCGTGACAGAAGCAAGACGGAACTTCGCAAACTGGAGAGCAGGTGTATTGTAAGTAAAGAATCATTAGTATTAGAAATAGACATAGAAATAGAAATAATTTTATTGAAAAACAAGAGATTAACAATTACAATAACAGTTATACCAACTAAAAGATAATTACGATTTGTGGTTAATATACGATTAATCTGGTGATGCCCACTCTAGGCAATGCCTGTATTGTAGTATAGAACTATAGAATTTGTTAAAACAACCAAAACTTCGCAGCGGCAGTACATCTATTAAACTAAGGGGAAGAATTCTAATCGAATGACATCTAATTCGTCAAAATAGGTTCAGTCGTTTAGAACGGGTGCACCTTTGACTTATCTTTTGCACACATGTAGTGCGATTGTCGATTGTTTCTCTGCCAATTCAACTGTTTAGTTGCACAACTATTCGCCCTTATTGGTTATTTAAAAGGTATTTCAAATTCAATTTCAGCATTCCCGCAAACATGCGACCTTGGGTATACTGTACTGGTCTCCGTTACGGTAACGATGCTGATTTCGATTACTTCTGGAACCGCTATTTAGCTGAGGACCTTGCCAGTGAAAAGGTCGTGATGTTAGAAGCGGCCGGTTGTACAAACAGTCAGGCGAGCTTATTCAAATACTTAGATGCTATTGTGACCCTTGATGATGCAGTACGTGAACAAGATTACAGTACAGCAATGAATTCTGCTGTCTCCGGGAACGAAGCTAACACAATGAGGATGTTCGAGTGGTTGCGGAACAACGTTAATAGAACTATTGCAGCGTAAGTTAATTTACATACGGAATCTATGATAATTAAAAAGGCAGAAAATAAATTTAGGAGAATAGCTTAATAAATTTTGTGGTATTTTCAGAATGGGGAGCGTTTCAACACCAGTAAGCAACATTGCGGCTCGACTTCTCAATGAACAGCATATCTCTCAGGTAATAAAACTAAGTTGATGAAAAAGACTATCTAAATTCAAATTATAATTTGCCAAGAAATTGGAAAAGGTACTGAAATACACATCATGTAATAGAATATACCTAACAAGCTGTTGCTCTCGACTTCTTCCACGGGAAATTTAAAAACGTTACTCAGCGATAACTGTGCATTCTAATGGTGAAAGAATATATAAAATTGTCCCAGTAGTTCTTGAGTTATTTCAATACATACAAAAATACAAATATTAGTATAGATATAGATAATGCATTATTATTTATTATTTCTAGTTCCAAGCATGGCTTGATGCTAACCGTGAAGCTATAGGGGCTGCATATAACACCGGTGTAAACGGCATCGCTGCTACAAGAACGAACCTCCAATGGTCTTCGCGGCGTATTCCTGAGATGGAACGTTATTTCGAAAGTGGTTACCAAGAAGATGTTATTGAAGATATTGACGCTGGTGAGGAAGAGGAAGTAGTACCTCCTCCAGTTGAAGAGCCACCTGTGGTGACACCAGAAGAGGAGAATGATACTGGGTCTGCTAGTACTGCGGTTGTCAGTATTGTGACTCTACTTGCTGCTGTTGTCGTTAATATTATGGCATAATAGTGTATTATTGGGTCCAATAAAATTTGTACATTTGTAAATTATTACTTGTCTGGTTTTATTATAACATTCATAAGCAGTTCATATAATAATAATAATTAATTTAATTCATGTAACAGAATATTACACATATGATATTTACAGGAACACTACATATTATATTACATAGACAGAAGAATTACATATTATATTACATTACACACACACATATAAAGAAAAAGGAGAAACTAAAATTAAAACGATCTAGGGGACACGATGCCGGCTACGCGCATATGTACGCGCCGCCAGTGCCCCATCATCGGGCAGTCGGGCTTCTCACTAAGCCCTCTTAGGATGTTGTTGGTACTCTCCCGAACTCTGCGTAAAAGAGAGGCCGTACGTTCATATAATGAATATGATATTTATGATAAAAACTAGCTTTCGCCCGCGAGTCCGTCCGCGTGGAATTAAATAAAATCAAAAGTAAGTAGCTTATGTGTTCTTCCAGATTATTCTCTACATCCATGTCAAATTTCATCGAAATCCATTCAGCCGTTTAGGCTACAAACTCTAACAAACATCCATCCATCTAATCTTTCGCATTTATATTATTAGTAAGATATAAGGATAAATATTAGTATGATATAGAGTAGATTTTAACTACAAGAATATATTTTGTACATTTTTGACATAATAGAAAGCACTTTTAATTATCTTTATTAGTTAAACTTACTGAAAATATATTATGAAAATTAAACTCAAATATATGAATCATAACGTGGTGATTAATTTGAACACTGATTCACTTTTTTAAGGCGATACCGGATTTTTATTTTATCATCGGCTTCTTTGATGTTGTAACATACATTTATTTATTTTAATTACTAAAGAAAGTAATTTGAACTTAAAATTGTTATCCTTGAGTTAATGACATAAGTTAAGATATCCATTGAGTTGAAAGAGATTTCTCTTGAGAATAGTGTGTCGTAAAAATGGCTTCACTTCTATTAAATAAAAAAAATCTTCTAATTACAAAGAAATTGCTATATCTTCAAAAAAATATTAAATTAGTAAGGAAAACTACCACAGATTATTGTAAAATAAACATTTAATTACAATAGCTTTCTCATTTTCGTTACACCTACCGCCATCTGTTGGTAATTTTAAATAAATGTACTGGCAAATTTAAAATGGCGATCTAAAAAGTTATTGAATTTATTTAGTTTACTAAAAAACATTAACAGTTGATACAATAATTTGAGTATCATCAGAATTTTATATTTCTAAATGTTTCGAGCATTCTTAAATGTTACACAAACTTACGGACGGATATACTTTTGTTTTGTCACGATTTAATAAAAATAATTAATCATAAAACTAATCAAGAGATTACGCTATACCTTGATATACGCGTGCTTTTGATAAGTTTATAGTCTCAAATACGGCTATAGGTAAATAGATAAAATTCGATAATTAGTAAGATACAACATAAAAATTATGCCATTCTAGTCGGTCACTTGCGTCTCCGTGGCCGTCATGGGTAAGTTTTAATATAGTAATTAATGCAAATAATAAATGTACAAGGCCACTTTTATATTAGACAAAAGAATAAATTAAACATACTTATTGTTATTTTGATGTTAAAGTACTTTTTAGAGTTAATAATCATTATTTTCTTTCTCTTTTCTATTTATTCTTGAAATGTTTATCAATGAGTCCGCGTTAAGGGTAAAACAGCTTAGCTACCGTTAACAATGAATAGATAAATTGTGATAATATTGAGTGTCCTACAAATAAATTTCCACGTTAACTTCTACTGATAGTATATTATTTTGTGTCGTAAGTTATTGAACATGATAGAATCTATTCAATAATTGACCAACTATTGGTTATAAAAATCTCTTTTGCCAGCGTGGATTTAAAAAAAAACAAAATTGAGTAGCCTACGTGTTCTTCCAGACTATCCTCTACGTCTATGACAAATTTCATCGAGATCCGTTCAGCCGTTTAGGCTACAAACTCTAACAAACATCC
This sequence comes from Papilio polytes, assembly GCF_000836215.1. Taxonomy (NCBI): domain Eukaryota; kingdom Metazoa; phylum Arthropoda; class Insecta; order Lepidoptera; family Papilionidae; genus Papilio; species Papilio polytes. Next base: position 1,004,916 of record NW_013526693.1, on the reverse strand, counting down.
ATTCATCTAAATTTTCGCATTTATAATATTAGTAAGATCCTCCTTTTCTAATACTTCAAATGTTGGACAATAGTTTTAGTAAATAACGATGTTTTGAGGATGATAGAAAATTAATTTAAGAGTTTAATTTAGTACGATCGTAAATCGGAATAATGAAGGGTACGCCCTATCACCTCTATATTAAAGTGTAAATCTTTTTCAGATCTCAAAATGATGGTGCCGTTAGTTTTATTTTTAGTAGCATTTGTAAGCGCAGATCCTTTGGAGTTTAGATCGAATTTCGAATATCTAGAATACAATACAAATGTTGCGGAACCAAAATACAGACTTTTAGATATCGTTCAACCGTCAGATATCTTTGTAGATCTAGATGTTTATTTGTCTGAATCCAGATTTAATGGTTTGGTGCAACTCGTTGTTGATGTAAGTATTTTTTGTTTCTATAAAAGTTGGTTAAAATAATATCATAATACAACAACAGATGGCGTTGTTTTAAAAAAAGTTGTTTAACATTATCTTAATAACGCAATAGATGGCGTTGTTGGATAATTAAAATTTTTAACATTTGAACCCATTTTAAAACTTGATAAAAAATATTTAAAACTGCGAGTTACAAGGAGAAAGTTTTGAGTGTGGTACATCAGTAGAGGTAGACCTAGAAAGAGGATGGATTGCGCGAAAGGTGACATGATCAAAAAGGGAGTGATGGTTGAGATGACGTATGATAGAGTTATGTGGAGGACAAAAACCTGTTGCGCCGACCTTATGAGAGTAGGATTAGGAAGATGATGATGATAAAAATTATTTAAATTAAAATACATTGTTTGTAATCGAAAGAAACATTTACAAATATCCTTATAGTAATAAATATTACTAGTATCGTAAAACATAAATTGATGTAATCTTCAAGCGGTCGTATCGATCCAAAAAATGATATCACAAAATTATTGATTTGAAATTTCACAATAAACACTAAGCACTGCAGTACCGACCGCACTAATTCCTTATGACATAGATTAAGATAGAATATCATTATAATGATAAAGCAATGAAGCGAAACATTTTTATCATGATTAACAGTACATTTGATAATAATTAAGTGTATCGATGACACATTTGAATATGGTTCAAGTACAATATATTACTAGTTTATCTTATGACATTTCAGAGAAATCGATGTTAGTTTACTAGTCTACTATTGGACATAGAAACTTTTTAAGAGCGCGGGCATCTTTGTATGAACTATAGCACAATTTTTCGTCTCGCTTTGATTCATATGAGCTTATATGGAGGTGCGCATTTACTCGATTTTTAGTTATGCGACTAAACAGTTGAATTAGCTGCGAAACAATCGACAATCGCACAACAGTTGTCCGATAGTTTAATCAAAGGTGTGCGCCCGCTTTATATCTTCTTGATCCGTTGCTTTCATGTCAAAAATTCAAGATTTCTTAAACATAGTCTATTATTTTTATCATTTTTGATAAATATTGTAATATTTTTAGGTGCGACAAAACCTCACACAAATTGTCTTACATCAAAACGTAGTATCGATTCAAGGAGTCAATGTTATTGACGCGACCAGCCGACCAGTTCCACTGAACTCTACCAGTCCATTTGAAATTGATTCTTATTTCGAGATCTTAAAGATTAATTTTGAAAGAGTTGTCGCACCTGGACGCTATACTATTACCGTCAGTTACTTGGGTCGCATCAATGAAAATCCCATAGACCGTGGTTTTTACAAAGGTTACTACTACTATGGAACCCAGAAAAGGTATAATTAGTGTTAATGATTTGATAGTCTGTGCTTTTTTCAAATTACGAAAAAATGTACTTCAATATTTTTAAGTTTTTCGGAAATAAACTAAATTAATTTCTCTTTTAGGGAATACGCTACTACTCAGTTCCAACCTTTCCACGCGAGAAAAGCTTTCCCCTGTTTCGATGAGCCCCAATTCAAATCAAGATTCGTTATATCTATCACAAGAGATAGAAGTCTCAGACCATCCTTCTCTAACATGGATATCAATGAAACTCAAATGTACGTAACAAGTTTTCTCAAATATTATTATTTTTTAAATTAATTTTGTGAATCTTAACCTATTTTTTAATCTATTTCACAGAATTTCAGCTAATCGGGTACGCGAAACATTCCTTCCGACCCCAATAGTCTCTGCATACCTCGTGGCATTCCACGTCAGTGACTTCGTGGCGACAAACTTGACTGGCACTCTCAGCAAGCCTTTCCAGATCATTTCTAGAGAAGGCCCTATTAACCAGCACGCATATGCTGCTGACATTGGCTTGAGAATTACCGATAAACTGGATGAATACTTTGACATTGGATATTATACTATGGGTCAAGGTCAGCCAATGAAAAATGATCACATTGCTTTGCCCGACTTCCCTTCAGGTGCTATGGAAAATTGGGGAATGGTAAACTACAGGTAAGAAGACAGTATGCTTACGAAAATCTCCCAAGATATGTATTAGTATTTCCTAATTGTAATACCATGTTCCAGGGAAGCCTACTTATTGTATGATCCTCTTCACACTAATTTGAACAACAAAATCTTCATTGCAACAATCATGGCTCACGAGCTCGCCCACAAATGGTACGGTAACTTGGTGACTTGCTTCTGGTGGAGTAACTTGTGGCTCAATGAATCTTTCGCCAGTTTCTTTGAATACTTCGGCGCTCACTATGTAAGTATACGATTGACTTATAGCATTGTAACTTACGCAGATATATTTCTTTCATGTTCTTTATCTATTCATAATGTTTTAGGCGGATGCATCTCTAGAATTAGACGACCAATTCGTCGTAGACTATGTACACAGCGCATTAAATTGGGACGCTGGCGCAGGCGCAACTCCCATGAACTGGACCGGAGTGGTGACCAACCCGTCCGTATCCTCCCACTTCAGTACTACGAGTTACGCTAAAGGTGCATCCGTATTGAAGACTCTCGAGCATTTCGTTGGTTTTAACACCTTCAGAAACGCTCTTAGAATTTACTTGAGAAATAAGTAAGTAGTCAATTGTTTTCACTGCTATCTGTAAAATAGTAAATTGTATTAGGTTTAGTTCCGCAAACGTAACCATGTTTAAACTATTGTTAAAGGGCAACATGTCTAAACATTTATTTAAAACTTGCAGTGCTTATGGCATTGGTTATCCCGAAGATATGTACGCTGCATTCAGAACAGCAGTGTCTCAAGACCCGACATTCGCAAGAGACTTCCCCAATATCGATATCGGCCGAGTGTTCGAAAGTTGGGTCCAGAACCCAGGCTCCCCTGTCGTCAATGTCTACGTTAACATGACTAGCGGTGAAGTTACACTGACTCAGGTACGCTTCTAATGTTTATAACACTTAAATTTCATTATCACAGGAAAAAGAGCAAATGAAACGATAATTTAAGAAAGAAGAGAGATGATTTGACCTTACACGTAATTTTAAATTTCTTTATTGTAGCAACGCTTCCAACTGAGCGGCACGCCGAATCTAACCATCTGGCAAATACCTATCTCTTGGACACATAGCGCTGAGATGAACTTTGAGAACACGAGACCCAGATTAGTCATGACCACGGAGTCCACCACCATCCGCAAAGACCCCGGACATCACTGGGTCATATTAAACATAGCCCAATCTGGTAACTAATCGACTAGTATTTTATTTCATTGCATTAAATTTGTATAAAATATTAACATTCTCTTTATTTTTTCAAGGTCTTTATCGTGTCAATTATGATGACCATAATTGGGAAATGATCGCTTCTCATTTGCGTAGAAACAGAACTAGTATTCACAAGTTGAACAGAGCACAGGCAAGTTTTTTATTGTCTATGTAAATTTGTACATAGATATTTACTGGCGTTGAAAATGTTAAATTTTCTTTTTGTGTCTAGATTGTGAATGACGTGTTATACTTCGTCCGTGCTGGCGTTATCAACGTAAACCGTGCTTTCGACGTCCTGTCGTTCCTGAAGGATGAGACTGACTACTACGTGTGGGCAGGCGCCCTCTCACAGCTTGACTGGATGAGAGCTAGACTGGAACATCTGCCTGTTGCTTTCGAAGAGTTCAGTGTAAGTATGCTAATAATTTCGAGAAGTGAGCCCACCATTTCTTCGAAGGCCGGCAATGCATCTGTTGTTCCTCTGGTGTTGCGGATGTCCATGGACGTCGTTGATCACCTTGGTGTTTGCGCCGCTCGTTTGGCTTCTTTTATTATTTAAAAAAAATCATAATTCCTAGTCATGTTAGAATTCATAACTTAGTTCTTATTTACAGGCCTATTTAATGGAGCTCATGGAATCTGCTATCAGTCATTTGGGTTATGAAGAGCGTACTACAGACTCCACTTCTACGATCCTTAACCGCATGCAAATTCTCAACTACGCCTGCAACATGGGACACGAAGGTTGCGTTGCCGACAGTCTTGCTAAGTGGCGTGCATTCAGACAAAATGAAAACAACCTGTAAGTGTCCTCGTATATTAATAGTATGCAAGAATATTTTTAGCTATAGAGCGGTCGCACACCTTTGATTAAACTATCGTACAACAATTGTGCAATTGTCGGTTTGGCAGCCCAATCAACTGTTTAGTTGCCCAACTAAAAATCGAGTATTGCGCTCCTTATTAGCTCATATCAAAGCGAGACTAAGCAATTGTGTCATAGTTCAGTCAAAAGTGTGCGCGCACATTTACTTTTCTAGAATAATCAACATGCTTTTCTATTAACAAATTGTAATTATTTCAGGGTTCCAGTAAACGCACGTCGCTACGTATACTGCACCGGGCTGCGTCACGGCAACAGCAGCGACTACGATTTCCTCTTCAGGAAATACAACGAGAGCGAAAACACGGCTGATATGGTCGTCATGCTGCGTACCCTCGCCTGCACTAGGGACAGGGTTTCTCTGGAACAGTAAGGATCAAACTAGAGTAGTTCCCTTTCTATTTATTATTAGTAAACTTCTGGTTTAACCATACGATTCTTTGTTGAGGTTAAGAGTTTTTGTTACAATTTTGCGTTCTCCTGATAATTTGTAAATAAATAGCAAATAATTAATGAAGATAGTGAAATAAGTATTAGGATTAAATAAAGTTTCTTTGAGTTCATAAAAATCAGAAAAAAATCGTGAATCATTACTTGACATTTTGTTTTTTTTTCACAGCTATTTTCAGCAATCTATGTACAACGACAAGATACGCATCCACGACCGTACTAATGCATTCCAGTACGCGCTACAAGGCAACCGCGAGAACTTCCAGATTGTGCTCAACTTCCTTTACAACTACTTCAATGATATCCGCACCACGTGAGTATGAAAGATTATTACCCAATAATCGAATGATTTTCATTGAGGCGGTTAAAAAACAATCGATAAATAATTATTGTGCTCTAAAATAAATATTTGTTTCAGTTATGGTGGTCCTGCGAGACTCGATATCTGCATAAATGCGCTGCCAGGATTTATGAGGGAGTTCCAACATATCTCACAGGTAGGAGCATAAGATTTAAAATCATACTAATTATTAATGAAAAAGTTTAGATGGATGGATGTTTATTAGAGTTTGTAGCCTAAACAGCTGAAGGGATTTCGAAAAAAATTGGAATGGATGTAGAGGACAGAGGAGTCGCGGGCGAAAGCTAGCGTTATTAATGACATCAAGTCATGGTGTTAATAAGAATAAGGATTAGAATCTACTTTTAACAAATTAAAATTCTTAATTGTTGCCAGGGGAGAAATTTTTTAGTTCAAGCCTTGTTCATCATGTCCTTACATAATCTTGACCAGTAGAGACGTGCCACTTGATACATAAGTTTTTTATTTCTCATCTAATGATCGGTAACATTAAAAATTACTATCCTAACTTTTAATCAAATCTTTTAATCAAATGTATATGACTGTATAAGCGAACTAAGTTACTGTAACAAAAAATCAAATCTTACCTATGGTTACATTTTATAGCATAGTATGGATACTACGCTATACTTTGGAAAGTATCTGAACAAGCCTGTATTTTGTTCAATGTTTGAAAAAAAAAAAATAAAAAAAATAGTTTTACAGTTTCTCAATTAATTTGTTTCAGTTCCAATCTTGGGTATACAGAAACCAGATCGCACTAGGTTCTTCATTCTCTGCTGCTGTGAATGTCGTGTCTACTAGTATATCCAACTTGGAATGGGGTAACAACGCGGCTGTCCAGTTGCTTACTGCAGTGAGAAATGTCAGGAGCTCTGCGGGTTCTGTGACTGTCTCTATTGTCATGCTGATGGTGGCTTTGGCTGTTAATTTCTTTAAATAATTTAGTACGTATGTGATTAAAATTAAGTACTAATTGTATATCTTGTAATTTATGAATTAAATAAAATAATTAATTTATAAAGGTATTGTTTTTATGTTTATTTAAGCACCTAAAAATGTACAATAAAATCCACTGATAATTAGAATTGAATGCGTTAGAATAAACACATAGAAATGAAAGCATGAAATTGTGACCCTTAACTATAAAAATGTTCGTCTTCGCTGATTCTTTTAGTTTATTAAGATATGTTTCTTATTCCACGTCTACAAATCATTCCATAAAAGTTGTAGATACCTACATTTTTATACCAATTCATATTCAAAAAGCGTACATCATTCTGGAAATTAAACATCTCTGTTAATTCAGTCATCTTTTCTTTAATGGATTGTAATTTGAAATTTAAAAAGTATAATCTGACCAATTCCAAATTTAAAATTTGTAGAAACGTTATTTATTCTCTATACTTTTAGTTCACATAACGCAACAAAGGATAACTTCGTCATCACCTTTATTCTTATATATTATAGCAAACTTCTTTGTATTCGCATCAATTTTTATCAGATTACTGATAAATATTAATTATGTGATAGAGATATCAGATATAGAAACCCTCTTTTATGACTATCAAAGTTAAAATCTAAAAAGAATTTAGTTCATTTTATTCTATTGTTCGCTGTATAAAGGACATTTCATTTATCAGGTGAGTTCGCTTATTTTTATGACACTAATAAATAATTGCGATTTAAAACTCAAATAACATTATGTACATTTTACCAAGAAGCCTTGCGTGGGTTTGAATCCTGCTTCGGACTTAGACAAGAGATATTTAGAAAAGTATGCAATATTTCAATAATTTGTAAATAACGTTATGTTCTAGAAATGTCCAAGTTAATAGCTTTGAGCGTAATGCTCATAGCATCAGTAGCTGGTGACCATCCCATATCAATATATAGAGATTTCGAGGAGCTTGTGTTACCTGAAGACGCAGCAACTACCAGGAATAATGAACAGTACAGGCTTCCACAGAACGTTATTCCTCTAGACTATGATATTTACATAGATTTGTATTTCGCTGAACGGACAGACAGACCTTATAGTTACGATGGAAAGGAATATATCATTATTAAGGTAGTAATCAGTTTGTTCTAGTCTTTATAAATATTTAGCTACGTGACTATTAAAAGTGTATGGGCGATAACAGTTTAAGAGATTTAACAAAAATTAATATCTTAGTCAAACTATGAACTAAATAACATCATTAACTAGCTTTCGCTCGTGACTTCTTTTGCGTGGAATTTCCGTTCTTTTCGATTCACTAAATTTGTCATCATTATAGCTGACTTTAGTTTGTTTTAGTAATTTTTGTAAACAATAATCTAATCAAGTCGAATGTCATTAATGGCCGTTGAGAATTTATTTGATTAGATAAGTAAATAATTATTAATTTTACAACTCAGATTAAGATTATAAATATTAAAGTATTGCGGTTTCCATCTAATAAATCTAACAATGAAAAGCATTTAAGAATATTTTACTGGTACTTTGAATTTAAATATGAATAAAACAAAAACATGTAACCTAATCCTTATTCTTCCAGGCAATAGAACAGAATGTAACTCAAATTGTTCTCCATTCAAATGTGGATTCTATAAAAGCTATCAGTGTTCTAACACCTTCTGGTTCACCTGTCCCGTTGAATACATTACAACCAATCACACTAGAGCCCCAGTACCATTTCTTGAAGATAAATCTAGCGCAGGCTTTAGAAGTGTACACAAATTATACTCTTATAATAGATTATTCCAGTACAATGAATGAAGGACCAATGAAACGTGGTATCTGGAGAGGATGGTATATTGACGAGAACGGCAACGAACGGTGAGAAACAACATGCAATGTACATTTGTAGAAACAAGCAAAAACTAAAAAATCGCAACCCTATGTCTCATTCTGGAACTGATTTCATGGTTATTTAATCACTTATATAAGACTAATTAACCTTAGTGGAAAGACTATAAAGAATTATCGAAAAATAATAAAGAAAACATAGACCCAAAGAAACCTTAATTATGTTTTTTTTTAGAATAGCAAAAAAAGATAATGTATTTACGAAATTTAAATTTATAGAATAACTTGCTATATTCTAGGATCTACGCCACAACACACTTCCAGCCATATAACGCCAGACAAGCTTTCCCCTGCTGGGATGAACCTCTCTTCAAAGCGGCGTTCAAACTCCACCTGTCAAAACCAACAAGCTATTCGGGAACTTTCTCGAACACTCGCATCCAATCCACAGACATGTAAGAATTGAATTGTTGAAGATAGAATATTATTTAGAATATTGTATTATGTTGGTGATATTAAAAATGTTATTTTGGAGGAAAAAATAAAAGGACCGCGGTACAGTATATAGAAAGATGGATAAAATATAAAGGTAAATCAGTTAACATTATTAAAAAGGAAAACCTAACTATCCAATTTTACTTTTCAGTCTAGGAAGCCGCACCCGTGACAATTTCTACGCCACACCAGTAATGTCTTCCTACCTGGTCACCTTCCTTGTCAGTGAGTCTTTCACGGTAATAGCCGAGGATACCTCCTTTAACCCTCCTATCAGGATCATCGGAAGATCTAACACAGTCGGCTTGGGTGACATGGCTTTGAACATGACAGTACAAATGACTAAATATTTCGACGAATACTTCGGTATACCATATTCCGATTTGCATCCTTATTTGTACAACGATCACATATCTTCACCTGATTGGGCTTCAGCCGGTACTGAAAACTGGGGTATGGTTAGTTACAGGTGAGTGTTATTTTAGATTAATTTTGAAATTCTGAAAGCAATTATTAAAAGTATTTACGGAGCCTAACTACGAATAATATCTACTTCTATTACTTAACGGGTCCTGTCTGTTGTATTACTTAAGTCTCTGGAATTGCTAATTACCATTATCTTTTTCAGGGAGCTTTACATGGTGTTAGACCCGCGTGAGACGATAATGTCTGTGGAACACTACGCGGCGACGTTAATCTCACACGAGCTGGCACACAAGTGGTTTGGCAACCTTATCACTTGCTACTGGTGGAGTAACACTTGGATCAATGAGGGTTTCGCCAGCTACTTCGGTTATATAGCTACTTATGAGGTAACAGACGCTAATAATTCTATATTCTTCCTATTCCTCATTACACAATCATGTTTTAACTACATTATAAAACTGTTTTTCTGTTTTTACGAGTGCTATATATTTTTAGGTGTTCCCGCAATATGAACATCATGAACATTTCAACTCTCGATACTTGCAAACCTCTCTCTCCTTCGATTCAGGAGTATCCACAGTGCCAATGAACCATCCAGTTAACACGCCAGCGCAGGTGACAGGTCACTTCGGCACTATCAGCTATTCCAAAGGTGCTGCTGTTCTTAGGATGACAGCAAATATGATTACTCCTGCAACATTCAGAAAAGCTTGTCAATATTTCTTGCAAAATAAGTGAGTAATGATAGAACCTATAAAACCTTAATGAGAACTAACTTTAACATTTACGCTAAATTACAATTATTAAAAATATCGCACAACTATTATGCGATTATCAATTGTTTCGCAGACAATTCAACTGTTTAGTTGCACAACTAAAAATCGAGTAGTGTGCCCAACTCCATATAAGCTCAAAGGAATCAAAGCGAGACTAAACAATGTGCGATAGTTTAGTCAAAGGTTTCCGCACATTTTAAATGTACAGAAATTTGTGAGCATCATACACTCTGTAGAGAGTTAGCACATTGGTTTTTTGATCTGTTCATCAATCGGTCGCTAAAGCGACTGCTTTAAGGGACGATTGTCCCTTTGTTTAATCATGTCAATTCATGCGAACCAAAGCGTTTTTATTACTTTTTTCAAGTGCTTACAAAGCAACTGACCAGTTCGATCTATACGCCGCATTCGCTCAAGCTGTCGAAGAGGATGGAACTCTAAGAGAGTACCAAAACTTTAACTTCACCGAGTATTACCGTGTCTGGGTCAACGAGCCTGGCTACCCTCTGCTGACAGTTAACATTAATCACGAAAATGGCGAAATGGCTCTTAGACAAGTAAGTTCTTAATACTACATTAACTATTTTTAAGTCAATATTGCAAGCAATGTATATGGTAAGGTATGGTAAGAAAACTCTATTAGAGTTATGCTCGGCTGTACAACCAACGCTTAATATGTATTTTTTTGTGATTGTTTTTCTTGTGTACAAAGTGTAAATAAATAAACAAATGATATGGTCATCTTACAAGAAGAACATTAGTTTTGAGTGTGGAACGGTACATCGGTAGAGGTAGACCTATAAAGAGATGGATGGATTGCGTAAAAGGTGACATGATGACCGAGATGACGTGTGATAGAGTTATGTAGAGGACAAAAACCTGTTGCGCCGACCCTACGGGAGTAGGATAAGGAGAAAGATGATGATTGCAAGCAATTTTATAATTTTAAGGATCAACGTAGAAATGATGTTTAGTTATTGTTGTCTTCTTGTGTTTGTTCGTTTTTTTGATATTTTATAAAACCTTTATTTATGTTTTACCTTTTTTTAGCATGGTTAATACTTTTAATGAATTATAGCTTTATACTTTCGGCACAGTACTGTTTTCCATATCTTTTTACCATCATAAACTGCTAAAGAATAAACGTGTATCTTTTTTGTTTTTAGGAAAGGTTCTTCTTAAGTACGTCGGCGACAAGCGACAGAATCTATCCTATACCAATTTCATATTCAACTAACTCGAATCGCAACTTCAATAATTTGAAACCTGTCTATATGCTGTCGTCTGAGAGAGCTGTACTTACGAAATCCGCGGTGGAAGAATGGGTTATATTTAATAACTTACAACATGGTGAGCAGCACATTTCTTTTTGTATACTAATATTTTACAGAAAGATTTGTATTTTTGTATGTACTGTAATAATTCAGAAATTACTGGACTGATTTTAAAAATTCTTTCACTGTTAAAAAGCTATGCTATAAGTCACAGACTATATTTTTTTTTATTCACGACTGCGAACTCTCATCTGAAGAGAGAAAATTACGACCAAAATAGACAACAAAGTAGAAAAAAGCTTATACTTGGTGATGAAACTCATTTTAGTTAGTTTAAAGTAATAGTTTAAGTTACTAAGTACAAGATAAAGCTGGATTTTATGTTCCAGGTCATTATAGAGTGACTTACGATGACAAGTCTTGGAATCTGATTGGTGATGCCTTGTTTAATGATCCTGAATCTATACACTACTTAAACAGGGCGCAGGTGAGTCGATTTTTTATCTGAACTCATTATAAAATCTACACTATTAAAGTGGCTGATATGCGAAAGTTATTTATTGCGTTTTTGTATTAAAACCTACTTTTCTATTAATGTTTTCAGGTAGTCGATGATGTGTTTGCTTTAATGCGTTCCGAAAGAATGACCTTCAACTTTGGCTTCAACTTATTGAGATTCCTTCGCAATGAAGCTAATTATCACGTCTGGAACCCGGCTATCAGCGGGTTTACTTGGCTCCGTAATAGACTGCGCCATTTGCCTGAAGAGCAAGCTAAATTTGATGTGAGTTAAAATTTCAAATTAACAAGAACTATCAAAAAGCAATAGACAAATCAGGAATTTATAAAACATATTACTGTGTGCCTGATTTTTAAAGATATAAATTGATTTGTTTTATTTTCATTCATCATTTTGTTTCTAGGCGTTCATTATTAGTCAAATGGAGCATGTGATTGAGACAGTTGGTTTCGACGCCGGTAACGAGGGACCCACTACAAGTCTCACACGCCAAGAAGTCCTTCACTTTGCCTGCATGCTGGGACACGAGAAGTGTGTGAAGGAATCACACGATAGATTTATCTCGCTTAAGAATGGCAATTGGTTAGTTTGTACATTTTGTTGACAAGACAGATGATCACACTTTTTTATGGCTAATTTATAACACTTCATGAAATCACTTCTTAACTCAGTAACTTTTTAGGGTGGATCCAAGAATCCGTCGCAATGTGTACGTGACTGGTATCAGAGAGGGCGATCAGAGCGACTTTGAGTTCCTGCTCGGGCGTATGACTCAATCCAACTACGCGAACGACCAGCTCGAGATGCTGCGAGGGCTGGGAGCAGCTCGTACCCCTGAACTAATTACACGGTATATATGAAATATATACAATAGGTATTTTAGTAAAAAGCTAAAAGTACACTAGTAGATGTAATTAAGATGACTTATTAACTGACTGCGCGACTAAACTGTTCAGCGATATAATCAAAGGTGTGCGCGCGCTTTTAAAATAAAAAAGAAACAAATGATTTATCTGAGATAAGATTTTGATTTTAGAACAATACCTTTCTCATTAAAGCCAAACATTTATTTTAACCACACATTATTTTAGATATCTTCAATTGACATTGACGAAGGCAGTTCGCTTCCATGACAAGGCAAATTCTTTCAACTACGCTCTACTGGGCAACCAGGGCAACGGCTATCACGTCTTGCAGTTTATTAAAAACAATATCGATGCCATCAGAGTAGCGTAAGTATAAAAACGCAAATTAAAGATGCAATTATTAGTTTATTGTATTAGTGGAAAGATTTTAACCAACATTTAGTTTTAAATTATTGATAAACATAAAGCGAGTTTCGTCATCGGACGACACGACAGACCGCCAGGTACCATCCTCACCATGTTGATGGCTGGCATTCCACAACCGTGCGGTTTTCGCGGAACTTTCTGCCCCGCACAGCCGCGTTGTGGAACGGTCTGTCCTCGGCGGTATTTCCAAACCAATACGACTTAGGGTCCTTCAAGAAGCGAGCCTACAATTTCCTCAAAGGCCGGCAACGCATCTGTAGTTCCTCTGGTGTTGCGGATGTCCATGGGCGTCGTTGACCACCTTTGTGTTCCCGCCGCTCGTTTGCCCCCTTCTCTTATATAAAAAAAAGCTAGAATCGTCGAAATTTAACTCTTAAATTCTATTGAAATCAAAATAACCTCAAACTTACTGTTATTTTCAGGTACATAGAAGACGCACCTCCAACTCCAGTACACACTTGTATGGTCAATCTTGCCTCATATCTGGACAATGCTGGATTGGACGAAGTAAGTACAAAATTTAAAAAAAAACAGACATAGTTAAATATGGTATACAAATGTTTTCTAAGTAAAATTCTATTCGTCTCAGAGTTCATCTGACAGTACTAAATAAATCTTAATTTATTTCCAGTACGAGGCATGGCTTCGTAGTACTCAGTTCGGTACTCTCCAGTACGACAGGACACTCTCTGCGATAACGTCAGCGAGGAATAACATTCTTTGGGGCAGTAATAACGTTGATGCCATACTGGAGGCGGCGAAAGGTGGTGCGGTTCATTTGGTTGTATCTACAGCCTTATTGGTCACTACAGTGTTGATTACTATGTTCGTTTGAAATAATACATGTAGTTAGTTGTTTAAATATAAATTGACTGAATTTAATGGTGTTTTTTATTTATCTTTACAGGAACTTGAATCAGTGTGAAATTTAATATTGATTATTAGTTACGTTTTAGCATTACAATTGGTTTGAAAAGGGTGCTTGTTAGAGTACACTTAGTTAGTCTGGATAGATGTATGGATGTAGATGGACCGGCAAATTTTGCTAAGTCACGTCAAATGAAAGTCGGTGATGAGATATAGCAAATAGCTATGAAAATATGTACTATAGTCTATAACTTATCTATTTTTCTGTATATGTATAAATTCCGAAAAACAATCTTTATTGTGATAAAAACAATATACTATATTAAAACTACCTTGTGTGATCACTATCAAAGTTTCCTACGAGTATAAACAATTTTTAAGGCAGATTTTCAACTATGCGGGAATTTTGAACATAGGGTTTTTTAATTTTTTTCTACGGATTTCTTTTACCTATAAGTTTATATGTGAAATATTATAGCTTAATTATGTGATAGTTTAATCCACTAATCTTTTATTTTGATATGCAAAATTATTGCTGATATTAGAATAAACTTTAAAAGTTTGCGCCAAGCATTCCTAATCGCGCTGTAATCTAAGCGGCTGGGCCTAATTTGACCAGATATGATGGGAAGGACTGATGAAGTTACTTACGCGTTAAAATTAAAGGCTATTTTAAAAATTGTTCACATATTTAATTCATTTAAATAATAGGTCATAGAAATGTTATAGGTTATGAATGTGGAGGTACACCGGTAGAGGTAGACCTAGAAAGAGATAGATGGATTGCGTGAAAGGTGACATGATCAAGAGGAGTGATGACTGAGATGACAGATAGAGTGCTTTGAAGGACGAAAACCCGGTGCGCCGACCCTACGGGAGTAGGATAAGGCAGGGGAGATGATGATAATAGGTTATAGAAAGCGTTAACTGGTTAAAGAATTTAAGTTTTTGACAAATAAACTTATCAACCGTACGTCATTGTATGTTAAATATTTATTATGATAAGAGTCACGTTTACAATCGTTATATGAAATTCGAAAACCAATTAAAACTGAATTTAAAGTAGTTGAAACAAATACAGTACGATGTACTAATACGTCCTTTAAATGTTTATCATATCTATGATAAGATATGCAAGAAATATCAAATAATCCGCGTAATTTAGACAAGTCATTAATTATTTATGCGTGATAAAGCGTATTAAATATTTTTTTAGTGTGTTCATTTGACGAGGCCGTCAAAATGGGCAGGTATGTATTAATTACCACTTAAAATAGTACTGCATTTTAAAAATTTGAATTTATTTTTGGTTTAAAAAGAAAAAGTCATAACTGTTATACGGATACATGTTTTTTTATATTTTTAATTTTCATTACATTTACTATATCATATTTCATACTTATATTATAAATGCGAAAGTGTAGATGGATGGATGGTTGTTAGAGTTTGTAGCCTAAAGGGCTGAAGGGATTTCGATGAAATTTGGCATAGATGTAGAGGATAGTATGAAAGAAAACATAGGCTACTTGCATATGTTTTTTTTTTAATCAGCGCAGATGGAGTCGCGGGTTAAAGCAAGTGGTTATATTTAAAAACTGACACTAAATTAAATATAGGAACTGTGTCTGCTATCGTCGTATCAATCTAGAAAAACATTAATATTCAACATAAGTTTACTATGCCACTATCTGCCACGTTGACTTAAAATTTTCAGCCAAGTGTTTTCAATAGTTCAAGGTTTCAATATGTTGGGTTAGTTCGAGTGAAAGAACCTTATTATGGTAACAAAATAGGGGTTAAATAATTCGGTTCAATTTGAAAAAAAAAAGAACAAGTACATTACAATTATTAACTACTATCTTTCGCCATCGACTCCATCTGTGTGGAACTAAAAATAAACAAAAGTGAGTAGCCTATGTGTTCTTCCAGACTATCCTCTACATCTATACCAAATTTCATTGAAATCCGTTCAGCCGTTTAGGCTATAAACTCTAACAAAAATCCATCCATCTAAACTTTCGAATTTATAATATTAGTATGATGTATACATGGTTTGGTTATATTTAATAATTACTTTTATAATTTCAGAATAATGTCACTAATAATAAAACTGACGATACTGTCAGTTTTGTTGACACTCGTCAAAACTGATTTTCCGTTGGATTTCGATGTACCCGACGTAGAAATTGAACGCAGTGATTCTGAAACTATGTTTAGATTGCCAGAAGACCTAGATCCCATACATTACGATTCGGAGATAATTCCATACTTTGAGGCCACTGCTAATAGAGAAGCATTTACGTTTGACGGTTTGGTTACAATTTATGTCAGAGTAAGTACTTATTACTTTATCAAAACTATTTTTATTATCTTCTGAATTAGCTATTATAATAGCTTAATATATTAATTAAAATCATGTAACATAAATTACATAATTGAATATTTACATTGACAAAAAGGTATATCCTATACACAAGATCCAATTACTACTTGACTACTTGGCTACGTGTGTCTCATGATCTCTACAATGTTTCTTGATAGGGCAGTCGGGCTTTTTTTACTCACATATTCACTTTCATAATCTTGTTTCCATTAAAATTGTCACATTTCAGGCTACAAGGAGCGGTATCAACTCTCTTATAGTTCAAGAAAATGTACGAGAAATCCTTCACATAACACTCACAGACGAGGCTAATGTGCCGATAATTCTCAATCCCATGAATCCTTTTGAACGTCTCCGTCAATTTCACTTTTTACGAATCAACTTACGAGATGGAGTTACGTTAGAGAACAATCGTGTGTACAAACTGACTATTGGATATTTGGGAAATATTAACGAAACACCTTTATCAAGAGGTGTATTTAGAGGTAGTTATGTAGGAAGTGATGGAAGGCTTCAGTAAGTATACAATTTTCTATATTACCAGCTAATACGACTTAGCCCGCCTGAAATTGAATAGTCTATGTACTTACAGATAAATTACTCTTCTAATGGTGAAATAATTTTTAAAATTGGACCAGTAGTTTTTACGTAAATTAAATACATACAAAAATCTTTTCTCTTTATAATATTAGTATACAGTAAGCAACATAGGATTCAAATAAAAATGGTGATTTTTCTTAATGAATATTGTTCTTATTTCAGCTGGTATGCCGCAACACATTTACAGCCAACTAACTCTAGACAGGTCTTCCCAAGCTTCGATGAGCCTGGATTTAAGTCTACATTCAACATTACTATTTACCGACCTATTCATTTCACTGAAAGTTACTCTAATATGAGGATCGCTGAGAGCACTGTGTAAGTATATTTTAAACGTCATTTTGTCCAGTTTGATTAACTAGTGTATAAATTTTATGACCTGTGTAGTCATCATTATCTACAGTTATGATTTTTATTTGAAGACGATACAATCATGTTAGTGATAAGTTAATTTTGCTTTTTTTTTAATTTTTGGACATATTTTTGTAAGCATAAAGTGATCGTTTATATTATATCTTACAGTGTCGGTGATAGAGTAAAGGAAGTGTTCCATCAAACACCAAGAATGTCTGCTTACCTAGTAACATTCCATATAAGTGAAGAATTTACAGTCATAGCTGATAATAATGATGCAACTAGACCGTACCGTATTCTCGCGCGACCCAATGCTCGAGGACAAGGAGAATATGCTCTGGCAGTTGGGCCACCACTAACACGTTGGTTCGAGGAGTACTTCGGTATCGACTATTATACAATGGGACAAGATATGAAAAATGACCAAATTGCTGTACCAGATTGGGCTTCTGGAGCAACAGAAAATTGGGGTTTCGTTTCCTATAGGTAAGAAGTTACTAAGTACTAACTTAAATTTTCGAAATTAATACGTCCATGCCAGAAACCTTGAGAATAGATTCATTTTAGTTGTCCAATAAAGAGTCTATTCTAATGTGTTTTAATATTTATAATGTTGAATGTCAATTATTTCCTTATAGAGAAGTTCGTCTGCTGTACGAAGAAGGTGAGACTAATGCCTTGGATAAAAAATACATTGCAACAATCACGGCTCACGAGTTAGCCCACAAATGGTTCGGTAATCTCGTCACCTGCCGCTGGTGGGACAATGTTTGGATCAACGAAGGCTTTGCGAGTTATTTTGAATACTTCGCGATGGATGGGGTAAGATGATTAACATGACTATTTAGTTTGTTGATGGCAGATAATTATTTTTATGGTTTTGTAAATCAGGTTGATCCCTCAATGGAATTAGAAGCGCAATTCAACGTGTTCTACTTACAAAGCGCGTTGTCAGCCGATCAGTCAGCTTCGACTAGAGCTCTACAGCATACAGTGAATACGCCAGCTCAAGTAACTGGACATTTCTCTGGTATAAGCTACAGCAAGGGTGCCTCTCTGCTACTCATGTTAAAGCACTTCGTCACTGAGAACACTTTCAGAAAGGCGTTAAACTATTTCTTGGTTGACAGGTATGATTGTAATTTAATTTAATGTTGTATTTTACTCGAATATGAGCAAATTTAAATTGATATTTATGTTTCTAGATCATTCGGTATTTATTACTACGAAATTAGAGAAACGAGATTTTTTCATGTTTATATTGATTTTTAGTACTACGCCGCTTTGAATGCTTAACAGTAATAATAGTGGCTTAATTTTTATGGTTTAATCTTTACAATCATTCATTTATTCATTATATTTATAATAATTAAAAATTTTGGAGATACAATTATATAGGTATTCTTTTTCTCTTTCAGATCTTACGAACACGCTTTTCCGTTCCACTTATACGAGAGCTTTGCAAAAGCCGTCGCTGAGGATGGTACAGTGGACAGTCGTATTAATATTACAGAGTTCATGAGGTACTGGGTAGAAGAGCGTGGGTACCCTGTACTGAACGTCAACGTCAACATGAATACTGGCTTGATTGAACTCACACAGGTCTGTATGTAACTTAACTTGGTACGAATGTAGAGAGGTGAAAAATCTTTTCAACTTGCCCTTGTCCCTACGGAAGGTCGGCAGAATATGTGCTGCTATGCCATACATTTCTATAGACCGTCATATCTGAAACCACTCACTTCTTAACCATATCCTTTTTGACACAGCCCATACATACTTTTTTCGATCTTCCTCTACCTTTGTAGCCCTCCACAATCAGTCTTAATATTTTCTGGTTTATGTCCCCGTCCTCTCGATACATAAAATGTTTTCTGAAGATTTCACCAAGCTGGTTTTGTATTTCTAGGAGAGATTCTTCATCAGTGCGTCAGCACAGACTACTGATCAAGCATGGCATCTTCCCCTCACGTATACAGCTGGTGGCAATCCAAACTGGAACAATCTCAAAGCCAGTGAGGTGATGACTGGCAAGACTCATCGTATTCAGAAGGAGGCGAGACACGAATGGGTCATTTTTAATCTACAGCAAAAAGGTTACAAAAACTATTGACACAAAAACAGGTTGATGATAATTTTTAAATTTCGATTGAATTTTTTTTTAATTCGTTGTTTTTTTATTCAGGTATTTATAGGGTGAACTATGACACTCATAACTGGGAAATGATAGCTAGTGCTCTTAAACAAAATCGGGATAGTATACACTATTTAAACAGAGCACAGGTAAATAGTTAAATAAATATTTAAAAAGCAATTTTTAAATCTAACTTTTAAAGTCATTTTAAATTTAGAAGCATTGATTTTTTTTTTCAGATCGTAGATGACGTTTTCGCCCTGATGAGATCAGAAAGAATCACATTCAATCTTGGATTCCAAATCTTAGATTTCTTGAAGGATGAGACTAACTTTTTCGTGTGGTATCCAGCTGTCAGCGGGTTTACCTGGTTAAGGAATCGGTTCTTGCATTTACCAGATACACTAGCGGAGTTCGATGTAAGTACTTTTTATTTTTAAACTACTTACTTTACTTTTTAAACAAATGCAGTTTAACAATTTTGTAAATTATGTGTGTGTTTATCAGCAAAAATATATTTTATCCATGGTATTAATTTTACTTGTCTGTTTTAAGCGAAGTTTTACCTTTGTTTTTTTAATACCCGATTGGTTCTTAATAGATTTCTCTAATGTGTTACAGGCAATCCTGTTAGGATACTTGAACGCCGTGATCAATGAACTAGGATATGACGTCAGACCAACCGATTCTCATACGACCATTTTAAATAGATTCTTTGTATTAGCCTATGCTTGCAATATTGGACATGAAGGATGTCTTAACAATGCGGTTGAGAAGTTTGTAGCTTTAAGAACAAACGGAGTGAGGTACGCTGTTTATTTTAAGTGGAAAATGCTGTTTTGTTACATAAAGTACAAGTAACTTTGAATGAATATTTCACACACAAAGTCCACCTAATCATCTATTTGTTTGAGAAATAATAAATGACCCATAACGGCTTTTAAGGTTTGGTCAATTTCCTTTATGCTACTTCGGCATATTAACCTTATGCATTACTTCATGTGCAAATTGTATTTCGTCACGCGATACTTTCGAATATATTTATCATATACTAGTAGTTACCGTGCGGCTTCATCCGCATGCAATCATAAAAACTTTATTTGATCTTTTACATTTGTCAAATTCTCAACTACAAATATCAAAATTACCGCTACCATTACCTTGGTTCCCTAATGTTGGCAGCGCGTAGTTTATTGCCTCTTCCTGGTTTTTTTCAATTTATTTACTCCTAAGTTTAATAGCGTGAAAATATAAAACCTAAAGCGTAAGTGTAGGGTTTTTATTAAAGAAAGAATTATTCAAAAGCATGCTGTGATTGCCGACATCCTATACCACGAAGTAGTGTGTTTACGCTTTATTATATTACTATAAATATAGATAGATTTAATTAAAAATGTTTTAGTGTCAACCCTAATTTGAGAAGACATGTTTTCTGCGAGGGTCTCCGTGACGGCGGTTACGAGGATTGGTTCTACCTCTACCAGCGGCGACTGAACTCTAACAATATGGGCGATCAAGTCGCAATGCTTAGAGCCTTGGGATGCACTACTAACGAAAGAGCAATACAAGAGTAATAATATTTCAACTTTACCTCATTATTTTACAAAGCTTTTCTCTAAAAATGGATATTTTTCAGATTCCTAGAAATGGTTCTCAGTGATAATGTTAAAGCACAAGACAGAGTAAATGCCTTAACTTTCCTGTATATGGGAAATCGTAACAACGCCAAGGTTGCTCTCCAGTTTGTAAAGCAAAGAGTCAATGATATTAGACGAGCGTAAGTACAAAATATACATATAAATAATGAAGATTTTATATACGTTTGATACTTTATACAGTTTTAACGCCATATTAAAACGCCTTGTTGAATCAAATAGCAAAAATTTTAATTGTATTAAAACTCCATGAATAATCAGGCGTTAAGAGCATTAAATGGAGCTAAATGGTAATTGAAGCCTTGTAAAGTTTTTTTTTTGTTTTTAGGGTCGTTCTGCCAGCTTGGTTCGACAATGTCCTCATTAACTTGGCAAGTTATTTGGACGAAGAAGGTCTTCAAGACGTAAGTTATTACTAACGTTACACTAATCATACTTCATACTAATATTATAAATGCGAAAGTTTAGATGGATGGATGTTTGTTAGAGTTTGTAGCCTAAACTGCTGAACTGATTTCGATGAAATATGGTATAGATGTAGAGGATAGTCTGGAAAAACACATAGGCTACTCACTTTTGTTTTTTTAATTCCACGCGGACGAAAGCTAGTACTAAAATAAAACTTACAATCACAATGTAAAGTTTATTATTTTATATATTATAAAAATATTTTCGAATAGATGGAGTCTTGGCTCAGAGCGAACCAGGCGACTGTTCCTGAGTTCCAGACTGGATTGAATGCTATCACATCAGCTCGCACTAATATGCAATGGGGTACAGACAGAGCTAGTGCGATATTGAGAGCTGCTAGAGGCTCGGCTGCGGCGGCTGTGCCCACTGTCATGCTGCTACTAACTACACTAATCGCAATGATGCTTAGATAGATTTAAATCATATTAAGAGCGAACGCACAACTTTGATTAAATTATCGCATAATCGTTGTGCGATTGTCGATTGTTCCGCAACTCAACTGCTTAGTTACACAACTAAAAGTCGAGTAGTAACTTCTTATAAACTCATAGCAATCAAAGCCAGACTAAACAGTTGTGCGATAGTTTTGTCACGCTCTAAGATTTTAAATAAATGTCTAGCTGTAAATAATTTATACATGTAAGTAAGATTGTTTTGTATTGATAACAATTAAAGTAATAAATGCTTTGATTAAAAATCTTTTTTTTTTGTTTGTATCCTAAGTTTTTCCATAAATAACATTTAATAACTCTTTTTTTAATAACGTTCTTTATTAGAAAAGTAATGTTACTTCTGTAAATTGTACATCTATGTATATCTCTAGGAAACACACAGAGCAAGTTCGAATATAGGAAACTTGTCAACATCGTGGAGAGAATTCCTTCTAAATCTATGTATTTTTTTTATAATATAAGGCGGCAAACGAGCAAGCGGCCACCTGAATCCACCGAAATGGTAAGCGACCGCTGCACATAAACATCCACAATTGCAGATTCGTTGCCTACCCTTCATTGACGGAGGAGAAGACGCACATAAATATGACATTTCCTTTTTATATGCGTCTCCTCCATCGTAAAATCCACTTTTCCTTCCCATCATCTCCTCTTAAGAAAAGGGTGGAGAGGGAAAGGGACTAAAATTAGACCTCCGGCACCATAATTACAAATTAAAATCGGTTGTTTTTATTTTAAATATGTTCTTCTAATTCCAAGTATTCTGATCATACCACAACTTCAAAATGAATCTGCTGACAAGTTTCTCTTGACACAGAAGGCGTTTATCAACGAATCCTTGATAAGCAAATACTTGAGATGTATCTTATCAAATATCTAATGTGAGAGTGACATTATTAGTGTACACAAACTGTCGAAGCCAACACGTCAGGTATGTGCATTATTATATTAAAAAACTACTTAATAATCTAGGAATTTAACAATACAAATTTTTGAGAAAAATTTACTCTAACATCAAAGAATTTGAAATTAGTTTGACGTGTTAATTCTTAATACAACGCTTATGCTAATTCTGATAAAAAAATCTTTACTATTACATATTATTAAATTAGCTTTTATAAAAAAAAAATACAAAAGTAAGTAGCCTATCTGTTCTTTTAGAATATGTTCAACATAAGCAAAATTATATCGAGATCCATCCAGGCGTTTAAGCGGCAAATTCTAAAAATTACCATCCTTCTATACATTTATAATATTAGTAAGATAACTTAAGTAAATGAAAGTTTGGATTTCCAAAATTAATTAATTCTGACAAGTAAACACAAGTTACAAGTTAGTACAAGATACTCGCATCTTTGTACCGTGACTTAGCTCAAAAAAAACGGAGAATTTATTTCATAGTCTTAAAACAGCCTATTTATAACATAAAGATAACCAAAGTTAATTCTATTATTTAAATTTCTTCATCACATTAGGTAATAATTTATTTTAATGTTAAAGGAACATGAATACATATTCCACACATTGCAAATTATATAGGCGTTATTCATCGATTTTTTTGATTTAATATATTTCATACTAGCTGTTGCTCGCGACTTCACCCGCTTGGAATTAAAAAAATACATAGCCTATGTTATTCGCTGACAACGTAGCTTTTTAATGGTGAAAGAATTTTTAAAATCGGCCCAGTAGTTTATGAGTTATTTCAATACATACGAAAATAAAAATCTTTCCTCTACATTGTATCAAGCATTTAATTCTACGACTAAATATGCATGGTTTTTGTTTTCAGAAATGCTTCGAAATATCGCGAAGATAGTGATATTTAGTTTAACATTGAACAATGTATTTTGTGATACAAACTATAGACTGAACACACCAATAACACCATCAGAATACTCCATCTTAATAACCCCATATTTCAACACAGGAGATGATAGAGCATTCACCTTTGATGGCGAAGTTAACATAAAATTTACAACTTCAACTAACACTAATCAAATAAAACTACATTCGGAGGATTTGAAATTTTCTGCAGAAAATATAACGATAACTGGTGGCACATCGAATTCAGTTAAAGATGTACAGTTTGAGGAAAAATATACATTTGCTTTGATAAATTTAGAAAATGAATTGCAAACTAATGTTGAATATAATTTGAAGATTGTTTACGTTGGTCCAATAAGAAAAGATCTGAAAGGATTTTACAGAAATTATTATTACGACAATGGAGTCAAGAAGTAAGTAATATTTTTTATATTAAGACACTAATTCCATTTCAGTGGCTTTTGAAAAAAATAATAAATAACCAGCTTCAAAAATTGAGAGACAATAAAACATGGCGACAGTTATAAAAATAGAATCAGAATTAATACAGTTAGCAATAAGTAGCAACCAAAGAGATCAAAAAGAATTTGTTATATATTGCAAAATACCCGCTCATCACATTGTTACAACATACATGATATTACATAGTGTGATCATAAAAAGTGACAGTGGAGTGTATAACGTGAAAGAGATAAAGCAATATACCACTTAAAGTAATCCCCACGTTATCTGTCTACGACAATGTGAAGAAGCGTGAACAAACAAGAAGATAATGCGATCGAGTCTTGCTAAATCAACAACTTATCTCGGGGATTTTTGTACAGATTCTATACAAACGTAACAATTGTATTGCAAAATATTACATAATAGTAAATGAAGTTTCTACCTTTAAAATAAAAAAGAATAGTTAGTTCTCCAAGATAATTGATATACAAAGACATTCTTCTAATATTTTAACGGATAATCCAAAAAATATCAATTCAATAATTTCCAAATTGATCTTAAACCCTTTGGAATCTCCACAATTGCTAATTTATGGAAATTATTTTATTCACAATCTTTGTTACTATTCAAATTTTCCGATGCACTAACGGTTACTACGATTTGAATAACGTCTTACATTTCAGATGGTTAGGTGCAACACAGTTTGAGCCAACACACGGTAGGAAAGTGATCCCTTGCTTCGATGAGCCGGCGTTGAAAGCTGTGTTCACGTTGACCATCGATAGACCCGCAAGCTACAAACAAACACGAGCCAACACCAAATTACAGAGTAGTGTCAACCTGTAAGAATACCTTTTAATAACCTTACTTCTTACTATTAATGCGAAGGTTTGCATGGATGGATGGATGTTTGTTAGAGTTTGTAGCCTAAACGGCTGAACGGATTTCTGTGAAACTGGAAGAACATATAGGCTACCCATTTTTTTTAATTGAATCAAACAATTATTGCTATATTAGAATCATACTAATATTATAAATGCGAAAGTTTAGATGGATAGATGGATGGATGGATGGATGTTTGTTAGAGTTTGTAGCATAAACGGCTGAACGGATTTCGATGAAATTTAGTATAGATGTAGAAGATAGTCTGGAAGAACACATAGGCTATTCACTTTTGTTTTTTTTTAATACCATTCGGACGGAGTCGCGAGCGAAAGCTAGTTTTCTATAACATAGCTATATTTCTACAATATATTTATTTTTCCTTCTTTACCAATATTAAAGTGTTGTTCCATTTTTAGA
This sequence comes from Papilio polytes, assembly GCF_000836215.1. Classification (NCBI taxonomy): domain Eukaryota; kingdom Metazoa; phylum Arthropoda; class Insecta; order Lepidoptera; family Papilionidae; genus Papilio; species Papilio polytes. The sequence continues at coordinate 979,470 of NW_013526693.1, read as the reverse complement.
TCAAATGGCTACGTGCGGGAACAGTTTTACCCTTCCCCTAAAATGTCAACATACCTGGTCGCGTTCCTTATTTCGGAGTTCGATGCAACAGTGAATATAAACGGGACGAACGAATTTGGTGTGTACACCAGACCAGAGGCGAAGAATCAAACTGACTATGCCTTTGACTTTGGACTGAGGGTTGTACAAGCTCTGGGCGATTACTTCGGAATCGATTATTATTCTACTAACAGTCAACTAGGATTGGATCATGTCGCATTACCAGATTTCAATGCAGGTGCTATGGAGAACTGGGGTTTAGTAAAATACAGGTATAATTTGTCTTTAGCTAAATCACGAGTAATTGGGAAAAATTAAATAAAATGCTTATGTTCCAGAGAAGCCTTACTATTGTACGTACCAGAAGTGTCAACACCATATTACAAGTACAGAGTGGCGCAGATAGTTGCTCACGAAACAACGCACATGTGGTTCGGTAACCTTGTCACCTGCCACTGGTGGAGTAACACTTGGCTAAATGAAGGATTCGCCAATTATTTCCAGGATTACATTACAGCTTTGGTAAGAAAGATAGCAAAATCATCCAAATATCGTTATTTTCACAATGAAATGAACATTTGATCAAGAAATTCTTGTTTATTTATTTTGTGATTGTGGATTATAACGTTTGGTTACATTTTCCAAAATATCAACAGATAGAACCAGCTGTAGGCGCAGGTGACATGCTTGTGACTGGCTCAGTATACTCTGCTTACGAAGCCGATGATTCTCCCGAAGCTCCCGCTATAACTAACAATGATGTTAACTCACCTGCTGAAATCAGCGGTCACTTCGGCACAGTAACATACCAAAAGGCTGGATCTGTTATCAGAATGATGCACCATCTTATTGGAGACGAAGCTTTTAAATTTGGTTTGAACGCTTATCTTAGAGCCAAGTAAGTTTGTGCTTTAAACCTATGATTTCTTTCTATAGTTGCACTACGATCATTATCTTCATCATTGGCCTACTCCTGTAGGGTCGGCATAACGGGTGTTTGTACTCCACATATTTCTATCATACGTCATCTCAGTCATTACTCCCTTCTTGATCATGTCACCTTTCATGCAATCCATCCATCTCTTTCTAGGTCTAGGTTCGTTGCACTACAATGTCGTTAGATTTTAATTTCTTTACCGTGGTTTAATTGTTACTTTAGTTTTAAATATTTAGTTATTCAAATGAATGTTAAATTTCAGTGAATTCGACGTTGGTTATCCGGACAGATTGTATACTAGTCTACATAATGCAGTGGTGACTTACAATGCTCTTTCGGCGTATCCAGAAACCGATATTACAAGTGTTATGAGTTCTTGGATATCTAAATCAGGCCATCCCGTGCTGCATGTTGATGTCAACTATGAGGAAAATAAAATCACTTTAACCCAAGTTAGTTTAACTGCATTTTTCCATATTATTTGAAATTCTTCACTTGTTATAGAAGCAAATGCAATGCATCTTCATTTGGTTATAAACTTGCCAGAAGTAATTACTTCTGATTTCATGTTTAATATTCCTTTTTTTATTTTGTAATGTTATCTAATAATAAGTTGATAATTTACAGAAACGTTTCTACATCAACTCTACGATTGAATCCGATGAATTATACAAGATACCAATAACACTTACCACGGGTCTGTCTCCGAACTTCGAAAATACCAAACCATTATTTATAATGCATAACAAAACAGAAACGATCGATGTTCAAGTTAAGACGACAGAGAATCATTGGGTAATTTCCAATTTACAAGAAACAGGTAAGCGGAACAGAAATGAATGCAAAAAGTTTCGACTTTCAAATACGAGTACTTACATTAAATTTGTAACATGATTATGGTGTGTTAGTGGGTTATGGATATGTCATTTTATTATTCTAGGTTTATACAGGGTGAACTATGACACAGAATCTTGGAAATTAATCGCTGCTGCTCTAAAGAGCAATGATCGGGAAAAAATTGATCATATAAACAGAGCTAAGGTATTTACTTACTAATGGTCATATTTTGTGTAAACTTTATAATTACTTAAAGATCTTAGAAAATACAAGAAATTGGACATATTTTATAAAGTAAATTGTTTTATTTAAGTGGATTATTTCTTTCATTCCAGATTGTTAATGATTTATTCGCTTTTCTTTATGCTGATGAAGTGAAATTTGAACTTCTGTATGATGTGCTGGAATTTTTATCTGACGAAACACACTATTCGGTCTGGAATGCTGCTATTCGAGGTTTAAATAAATTACGGTCTTTCTATTTGGGATCTGATGCTTTAGAAATCATTGAGGTAAGTTTAAGACAATTCAAGGCGTCAACTCAGTAATCTAAAATCACAATAATACCTTAGATAGTCAATTATGTCTCGGTATATTTGAGGTTATTATTTAATTCCAGGATTACGGACTGAAACTAATAGATAACATCATCAACAAAATCGGCTACGAAGACAGAGCGTCGGATGATTTTGTAACTCTAAGAAATCGTGCTCAAGTAACGGAATTCGCTTGTAAATTGGGACATCAAGGCTGCGTGGATTATACCCTGGCATTATTTAAGAAACTGAAAGAAAACGGTACAGAGTAAGTATAATCCATTGATACAACTTTTACTTACAAAAACATATCAATTTCAACGAAGATTGGTCTTCTAAAGTTTAATTTGTTATCCAAACTTGAGAACTTTAGTTATGATGAGGACACCAATAGGCCTAGAAAGAGATGGATTGTGTGAAAGGTGACATGATCAAGAAGGCAGACTGGCAGTGCCGACTGAAATGACTTAAGATAGATTAAAAAAACAATAGAATAAGGACGAGAGATGATAATTCAATAAATTTAAACTCCATTTATGCAAAGGTTAAATATATTTTAGGATAGCTCCCAGTCTTCGTGTCGCTGCTTACTGCACTGGGTTACGATATGGCGGCGCTGATGATTATGAGTTCTTGTGGCGACGCATGTCCACCCACAATGTGGCCAATGAAGCCAGGACTATTGGAGAGATCCTCGGCTGCACAACTGATAAGACTCAGCTTAATAGGTGATGTTATGTTAATCATGAACATGTAAAGCATTTATACTGTTATTTTACAATAATCGTGTATTACTCATCTAAATAATTTGTTTTAAATTGATAATATTGCGAGAAAATAGCTTTAAAATCGATTGTGAAATCGAGTCTGTTGATGATTCAAAACTTACTTTATGTTTTTATAGATTCCTAGTGTCAATGCAAGTAGAAGACAGTCCAATAAAGACACAGGACCTAACAGTTCCCGTATCGAGTGTCTTATCTCAATACAAGAACGTACCCGTCGTTCTAGAAGCTTTGGAACAGAATTTCACTGCCTGGACTGAAATGTGAGTGTTCTGTCGAATTCTGTTCTTCTCTATACTAATTATGATGTTAATACAGGCCTTAACTTAAACGTTTTTAATTTCCAGATATACAACCTCAATAGACTCTGTGTTGTCTACTATTGCTAATAGCTTGCGTACTGCTGATGAATTTAAGAAGGTAAGATCCAAATTCTATTTTCAAAACCATTTTTTCTGAAATAAGAGAGCCAAATTCTTAATTCAAAAACTACAGACGCATTCATAGATATATTCAAATAATAGTTAATCCTTGTGATTTACATAGCTAGTCTGACTATCTGTCAGCCAATCACAGCATTAACAACAGTTTGCGAGTGAGTATTCTTAATGTCATCGATAGCATTTGTATGAAATTTCTTGGTCTACTTTAATCCATACAGGAACTGCACAAATCTAATACAAATTTAATCGAAAATGTTACGAAAACTTTCATGTTAGGTCCCCATTTGTTTTTGTAACTCTTATTAAGAGATCGATTTCGAAAGTTGTCGGATTCCCTGTTGGAACACTTTGTCAAACAATAGCGAAGCGCTCTTAATGAATGTATGCGTAACACCGAGCGGTGTTTGAGGGCCGGTCATTCGGGTCACAGTGACAAAGCAATTAAGAGAAGGTCAATAAAGGCACATTTGCGTTAAAACACTTATTACGATGATACTATTGCGTTTGTTTTTAAAATTGCATTGATAATTATTTATAGGATTCTAGAAGCCTATGATTTCCTTAAAGGCCGGCAATGCATCTGTAGTTCTTCGGATATTGCCATGTCATAGCACGTCATTAATCATTGGTTTCCGCCGCTCTTTTGCCATCTTCTCTTATCTAAACACAAACAAAAACTATAAGATAGTAATTTTCTAGTATTTTTAAAGGTTACATTAGAAAAAAGATGCTATAAAATCTAACCACAAACTAGCAAAAGTAGACATAGAAATAAATATGCTGGTTATACGCGAAAATAATGAATGGTTTGAACATCATCATCTGGATACTCTAATCACTAGGCAACAAGGTCAATATTATTGCTAATATGACATTTATCAAACAGTTATGCTCACTGGCATCTCGCCATTATCGTATTGTAAATTTGTTCGTGACCTTGCAAACACAATCATTTTTAGCTCCGCGAATCATACGACTCATTTGACCTATTTATGCTATTTTTAGAGATTCTCGAGAGGAAGTTTGCAAATAAGCGATTTTATAATTCTTTATACGCAAAAAGTGTTTTACGCAATGTGCGTTTGATCAGATTTGTTAACGTTACATCTGCAATTTACATTTAAAAATGAAAAAAAAAAAAACGTGAAGATTAAATGAGGTACAGATGAAAAAAAATCATACAAGTCTTAAGAAACTAAAGACTGGGGAAAAATTTACTTCAACTACATTTGATGATTTTAAATTAATAAAGGGTTTTAATGTTAAAACTGTTAATATATATACTAATATTAACTATAAAGAGGAAAGATTTGTATTTTTGTATGTATTGAGTAACTCAAAAACTACTGGGCCGATTTTAAAAAGTCTTTCATCATTATAAAGGTAATTTATCTGTGAGTAACATAGGCTATATAATTTAATTTCACGCAGACGAAGACGCGAGCAACAGCTAGTTATGAATAAACTGTTTTTGTCGTAGTTCGAAGACTGGTTGAGTTCGTGCAGTCAATGCAGTGAGCAGACAGTGACCGCGGCTAGAGGGGGCTTGGGAAAAGCGCGCGCGACTGTCTCCTGGGCCGATAACCATAAAGCTGATATTATGAAGAGCCTTAAGAATTTAGGGACTACCACCACAGCTTCCTTCGGTATATTAATAGCTGGTGTATTAATCTCTATGTGTGGTAAATATTAAAAACTAGCGTTTAGTTGGCACATGGTAATATAGTGCCTTATACTTATCGATGTGCCAACTCAAATCGTATACTGTAAGGGGCAGAAATACTTTAAAAAATTAATAATATTGTCTAATTAATTCTTGCTAAATATTTTTAATGTAAATTAAATTAGATATTAAGTGTAACTTGTATAATAAAATGTTATTTTTGATTATAATTTTTGTACAAATAATTTAGCTAACACTTTAAGATATATAGAGATTCCACTCCACTAAAGCAGTAGAATAGTAATAAATGTTTCGAATAATATTTTTTAATGTTGTTTTATTTATAATTTACATGGAATTTGTTACTACCTGTTGTGTACCAGCACATCCGTACGTCGACATCCGTTCTTATAGACAACACACATTATGACGAAATGTTACATTCCAATCGCCAAACCCAATAATCGATCCTAAAGTAAATAATCGATCCTTTTTGCTATCTTTAATTTGCTTTAGTTATAGAAAATGTTTTTTAATTGTTAATTAAATAAGTCCCTTTCTCTTTACCACCCTTCTCTTATAAAGAGAGGATGGGAAGGGGAAGTGAATTTAACGGTGGAGGAGATGCATAGGAAGGGGCAATATCCTCTTTATGTGCGTCTCCTCCTCCGTCGGATAAAGGTAGGCGACGCATCTGCGATCGCGGATGTCTATGGGCAGCGGTTGCTTCGCCATTTTGGCGGATTCAGGTGGCCGCTTGCTCGTTTGCCACCTTATGTTATAAAAAAAAACTTAAATAGGTATATAGAGTCTTTAAAAACAGTATGGTCGTAACAACTTTTTTTATTACTCCTGTTGGAACACCCCCATAACCTTATAAAGACGATATCAAACTCTTTGTCTTGCTACCCTTTTCCGCTATCGTTCGGCATTTATGTCAAGTATAAGAGCTGGCTCACGCCTTTGACTAAACTATCGCACGACAGTCGTGCGATTGTTTCGCAGCCCATTCAACTATTTATTTCCACAACTATAAATTGAGTAGTGTCTTATCTATATAACCTTATAGGAACCAAAGCGAGACCAAACGGTTGTGCGATAATTTAGTCCAATATTACCTCAATAATAGGCACATAAAGATTAACGCAACAAAAAAGTAAAACCAGCCAGTAACAAAAAATGCGCTAAACTGTACATGTACGTAAGTTTTCGTCCAAATTTATCCAAATTATTTAGAGCTATGTTAATGTACTGCGTTCCTGGAAATTGATCGTTATTTATGCGACTTAAGGGGGCAGGGGAGTTCTTAGCACGCTGGTCACTTTTGGCGCCAAGGCAATGGCCAGTGCAAAATACAAAACGCAGTAATACGCGCGGCGCGAGGACGTGTCTATCACATTAGATCGAAATTAAAAAAAAATGTTTCTTTCAATTTTTTATTTATTATTTTTTTGTACATCAATCCAAGGAGGTTTTGTTGATGAAGAATGTTTAAATTACACAGTGTATCCAGTGCAATATGAATTAACAATAATACCTTATATTTTTAAAACTGGTGATTCTTATTACGATTGCAATATGGTTGTAACTATTATAGCAAATGCACCGAATGTTAGAGTTATAGAATTGGATGCTAGAGATTTGGACATAAGGCGAGATTCGATAAAAGTGCTCGATGGAGACATAGACTTGGTGAATAAACATAGACCTTACGAGGTAGACAAAGTTAGAGGCAAATTGTACATTTATTTATCGGATTCATTAAAACAGTATAATGTTTATAAGACTCAATATTTGTTGAAAATTTCATTCAACAAACGTTTGAAAAAAGAAAGTGATGGAATATTTATACTTGATTTCAATGAAGATGGTACTACCAAGTAAGTAGCATATTTTAAATTTAATTATTGCGTTATGTATATTTACGATAACTTAAGTTAAAACAGTTTTATATAAAATTTATAGAAGGGTTGGGATTTTAAGAAATGTCAATTAAAATTTTGTTCCACTTGATTCTGTCTGTCTGTAATGTAAAAGTTTAGATGCATAAATGGATGTTTGTTAGAGTTTGTACCATAAACTGCTCAACAGATCTCGATTAAATTCGGCATAGATGTAGAACATAATCTGGAAGAACAGATAGGCTACTTACTTTTTTAATTCCACACGAATGTACCCGCGGGTGACAGCTAGTATTGAAATAAATGAAGGTTTGATAACGCCATAATTCTAAAGCAGTTTATATTCCATTTAATTTTAGATTATGAATGGCTAACGCAACCAATACTTATGAATAAATATAACGCGTTATGACAATGAGGCTAAAAATAATTATGTCTTCTGTTTGTGTGCATACGACTTTGATGTCCGTCATATCAATCAACGAAGAAATAATGTTAAAATTAAAAATCAACAAACTTTTTTGTACTAAGAGTCAAATTTCCATGATATATGTCTTGCGATAGGGAAATATACATTTGGTAATCGTTTCTTTTAAAGACACAAGTTACAAAACGTAAGTTTTATTCGTCTCCAAGAATCGAATTATTACCAAGGACGTCTCATAAATTTGCTATCATAGTTAATACATAAAAAATGAATTAATGTGAACATATGCATACAAATGTAAACGAGGAAGGTTCACCTTGTTCACCCACATTGCTATGGGATTGCGCGGGGGCGATTTTTACAACACTTCCTAAGTTTAAACTTGAAATAAACGCAGTAAATGCTATAAAATTACGAAATAAAAAACGTGGGAGATGTCATTTTAGTTTGCTCTTAATTACATAATTTGTATTGAATCGCAAGAATTTCATATCTTACAATATTACAAAATACAATAAAGAGATGTTTTCGTATAATAGATAAATATAAATAAACCCAGCTAATGAAAAAACCACGTTACATCTATTGAACGTGGACTCATTCTTGATTGGAACCAAGAATATAGATACCTTAGACTGGGAGCCCTTAAATCGCAATAGTTATTACACCATTTCTTAATGTACGCAAAGTAATGTTACATATATTTCCGCAATATTGCGGGGATTTCATTATCTCTGGTTAGACTATACTTTAACTCTACTTTATGGGAATGTAATGTCTTGAGCCCATTTTAAGGAATTATTGATTTCATAAATTTACAACATATGCGTCGGTAATTGACAGGATTGTTTATAATATTACTAGCGCCCTGGGCGAGTATCTACGGCGCCCCTCATAGGTATACAAACATATACGAAAGAGGGCGCAAGTGTCGTCCTTTTATGCGCATTTAGCGCCTCTTTGTTCATCGCCCCATGCATTACCCTTACGTCTCTATTTTAAATAGTAACAATTTTGTGGTTTTTATTTCTACATTATTGACTGTAGATGTATTTATAGTTCTACTGAAGTTGGTCAACTGCAATTATTGCAAATGATTCAATGGACTGCTGACGTAAAACCATTAAATAATTAACACTACACAACACTCAAGGTGAATAAAACACTGAAAAAAGCGTAATTCAACAAAATATTTATGCACACGGAAGCTATACATTATCTGGAATGCAGCAAGGAACAAACGTTTTTTTGATACATTCAAATTAAGAACGCCCAAAAAAGTTAAAAATAAATTAATGTATGGCTGTGACATTCGCTTTTAAATTGTTGGCAGTACAGAAAAAAAAAATAAAAACAGACATTTTTAAAAAAGGAACGAATTCTTAGTAAACAAATGTAACCTTCGTTAAATCACTTCCTGTCGTCAAGACGCAGTGGGAGTTAGTTTATAGCCCTAATGTTACGGCTCGTTAACTTCGTTCAACAATAACCTCTCCCTTTAGTTTAAATGCTACCTATTCTTACAAGAAAAACTATAGGGATTTAAATTCGAATTTTAGATAAGCTCTGAATTAAATGCTGTACAGAGTAATATCTTAAGAATTGTTTTGATTAATCGTAGTGCAGTTATACTCATAACAGGACTGTAAAATTCGGTGTGCTTTAGGCGATAAAACTAAATTCGAGTTACCTAAGCAACGAAGTGTTAACGTCTGAGGTAAGCAATGATTTGTTAATGAGAACGAATGGGAAAATAACATAATTCCTCAAATTAAAACCGATCGAGTAACTATAACAAAAATGTTCTTGACAATGAACGATATCAAGGTTCGAAAATGTAAATGTGCATAGATTAAACAAACATTTTTTGTAGGCCACACACGTTAGATATGGCATGACGGTTTTGTTACTTAATTACATAACTTTAACGCCAACGTGTGTATCCTGCATTAGACATCAAGCAAAAAGCGTTTTTCTTTTGTCTTTAATGTTGTAAAAATAACTTGTACTAATGTTATAAACAGAAAAGATTTGAATTTTTGTATGTATTAAAAAACCTCAAAAATTACTGGGCCTATTTCAAAAGTTCTTTTACTATTAAAATGCTCCGTTATCAGAGAGTAATATAGGCTATGTTTTTTATTCTTTTTAATTTCATACGGGCGAAGTCGCGAGGGACAACTAGTTTAATCATAAACACAAATGTATCTCTTTTCGTAGAACGTTGTGTACAATTGAAGTGCAGATTAGTCGCGCGTCGCTGGCTCTAAGACGGCCTTGTGACATCCGCGTGGGCGACCAGTTTGTCTCGTGCTCCATATCGGGAGACGTTTTACATCGCACTGTGTACAGATAAAAATACCAGATACGGTTAACAGCAGTTTGTCTGAAAATATTTGTAACTAGCTTTCGTCCGCCACTCCGTATGCGTAGTATTAAAAAAACAAAAATAAGTAGTCTATGTGTTCTTCCAGACTATGCTCTACAATGCCGAATTTCATCGAGATCCGTTCATTGGTTCAGGCTACAAACTCTAACAAACGTCTATCCATCCATCGAAACATTCGTATTTATGATATTAGTAAGAAGTAAGATAGTACAAAGAGTTAAAGTTTTTGTCACATCCTACTTAGAGACGGAAAGACAGATGTGAAATAACTAGAAATTTCTAATACAGATTCTTTTACATAACTGTTTTTATCCTTGTTGTGTTTATCTCTACTAATATTATAAAGAGGAAAATATTCTATCTTTGTAAATATCGAAATAACTCAAAAACTGCTCGGGGGCCGTCCATAAATTACGTCAACGATTTTTTCAGACTTTATACCTCCCCCCTACAATCCTTAACATTGTTTCTTTCTTTCAGATATTTATACACAACACGTCTATCACCTAACAAGGCGAAATACTTCTTTCCGTGCTTCGACAATCCGCGCTTTGAAGCTGTCTTCAAATTCAAAGTCTACCTGCCGCAGTCTCGCGTCGACATGCAGAATTCGAACACAAGTTTGGTAATATCTCAAGAGCAACGTCATTATACGTAAGTACATCTTAAACACACTAAAATACTTATAATTGTCTAGTTTTATATATCAAATTTTATTATTATTTATATATATGATTTGTAAGTGGTCAGTGGTCAGGGCTGCAGTGACAGGAACCTCCTCACCATGCGTGTGGTTTCTCAAATAACTGCCTTATAACATATCAATAACTACTTACAAAAAACAACTGTTGGCTTCCACAGCCGTAAGATTATGCACCTCAATCTTTTTGAGAAGACAAATGGCAGTGGAAATACGCCACGACTTAGATGCACGGAATGTATAAAGGGGTCTGTACGTATTTGTTACGGTACTATCCGGATGGTTTGAGTCTATCAATATTAAAAAGCATATCATTAGAGAGTAACATTAGTTACATTATCAATAAATATATAACATTATTGTTGCATCATTCAAATTGCTTATAACAGGCAATGAAACGGTATTATATTAGTTATTAAGTTCTGGGGCATGCGGTTGAAATGCAATCGTTGAACGGCTTGAAATAGCTAGCCAATTGTTATTTGTTGTATGAAAACAAAGACTGAATCAAAGACTATTTTTTTTATATAATTAATAAGGTGGCAAACGAGCAAGTGGCCACCTGAATCCACCGAAATGGAAAGCGACCGCTGCCCATAGACATCCACAATTGCAGATGTGGTGTCTACACTTAATTGACGGAGGAGGAGACGCACATAAAGAGGACACTTCCTTTTCCTATGCGTTTCCTCCACCGTCAAAAAGATAAATCTTATATCTGGATAGAAAAGCATATAGAAGCAGCTAGAATTTGAATATTCCGAAGTAATTTTCAACCAGTTTCAATCGTAATAGATAGTGCAAACAGAGAATAATCATTTAGGCCTCTGCGCTCTCATAAAGTTGGCAATTCAACTAACGTTCCTCTGGCGAGTTGTCCATTAGAGAATTTAACCTTAAGCGACCAGGCTCTTTAGACAAACTAACATTCGATTATCGCTATCGCAGATCGGAGATTCAAAAATATATGGAACTGACAATAACGTTGGATAAGTCCCGCAATTGTCACGTATTTATTCCCATTAATTTTGGAACATTTTGTTAAATTTACTAGCAACATGGCCAATCGAAAGTCATTTTGACTAGTGGTTCCTTGTTTGCCCTCTACCCTAAAAGAGTCTACACAACAATTAAGGCAATCAACTCTGTATCTGACTTCCATATTAGTTCCTAGCTTACAAATTGTACTCTTTGTATCGTGTTTAGTCCGGGTGATTGGAGATACGTCGACCGGTCGCAAAGAAACCACAATAATTGACACCATTCCCAGTGACCACTCGATCACTTACCTAATACGGTCTAATGGATTGTGTAGGAGCAGACTGTGAGCGACGCTTATAACGTTTGAACAACAGGAACAAACTATTACATGCTACAAAAGTCTAAAATAAAATATTTAGCATTTGTAACAGAAATAACATCCCCAAGAGTAATTATTTGATTCTACAGAACAAACAGTTTTTGCGCAAGGAATTTAAAATAGCAAACAAAGCAAACTTAAACAAAGTTGATTGATTTATGATTTAATTTTTACTAATATTTTAAAGACACATTTAAAAAAAGCACAATACTTAGTAATCCGAAAACAATCGAAAAGAAGATTGGGATATTTATGTAGTTAACAATAATAGAAATAACATTTAAATATAATTTCACGGATTATTTTTGCCAATTGCTCTAACAGTATGGCCACACCTTTATATGTACAGTGTACAATTATAATCAGGGAAAGCCGACAACTTTTTCTTCCCAGAACTTGTGTCTATATTAAGTCTTAGAGAAAATTGAAATATCTGCCGTGTAGACTACGGATAAAAATTGAAGCAATTACAGATTTATTTCATTAGTAGTTAATAAACAAACATACTACCTTTCTATCTTACTTCTTACTAATGTTATGAAACGCTAAAAAAAACTAAATGCTAACACGTGGATGGATGGACGTTTGTTAGAGTTTGTAGCCTAAACTGCTAAACGTATCTTCATTAAATTTGGCATATAATTGTAGAACATAGTCTGGAAGAACACATAGGTTACTTTCAAAGTTATTTTTTAATTCCATGCGAACGGAATCACGGGCGAAAACTAGTAATGATGCATAGGTTACTTACAAGATGGATTAGGAGTTAAAATAAGGAAGGTCATGTAAATATTTGGTTTTTGTTCTTTGTGACAAAATTATTCTTTGTTAATCCTATGTTAAATAAATTTTCTATTTCAGTGCTAGTAACGATTATCAAATATACGAATACATCCCATCACCACAAGTTGCGTTATACCAAGTTGGTTTCCATCATTCGAATTTCGGTAATCGTCGAGTCTTGGCCACAAAAACTAATGACACACTAATCGTCTGGGCGCCTGTAACTACGCTGCAGAACTATAATTACATACTCCAGTTCGGAGATACGATTGTAAATCTTATCCATGAGTACTCAACCATCAATCGGCCGCTTGTAATTGGCCCGATCAATTTAGTGGCTGTACCATCCATCCTTAATGGATATGAGATAGGAAGTTGGAATCTCTTAACCAATGGGTAAGTGTAACTCTGATTTATAAGTGGTTTTGAGGTATTAGACATTTGTTATTTTTGACCGACTTCCCAAAAGAAGGAGGTACTCAATTCGTCTGTATGTTTTTTTTTATGTGTGTTACGGCATAACTCCGCCGCTAGTGGACCGATTTTTAATTTCTGTTTCTTATAAGTACTGCTTATGCTATCCTTGACGAAATCCATCTATAATTCAGAGACGAACGTAATCCTTTATTTAAAATGATTAGTGGAATTTTAAAAGTCATTTCCAAATTCAAATGATTACTTATAACATTGCTTAGGGAAAACCAGATACGAGAATTCCCCAGAAATATTTGGAACAATGTTCTTGTGTGTACATTTTGATCTTGAGTGTTATTCTGAAAATTTGCTCTTCCCAAATAAACATTGTCGAGCAGAAATTTTAAACAAAACATTGCTTACGTTAGTACCAGCCTTGGCACTGTTGACCTCGACAATTCTTTAAGATGTTAGAAAGCAGATTTATGCAAACATTAATTTTATCTGACTGAATAACGACTGCAAAAACATTATTTATAATGATAATATTAATTAATTGGTTAAGAAAATAACGTAAGGAAAGTAAGAAGAATATGCCACAGAAACCATTCTATGACATCCACCTTTCCAGTTAACTTTGAGCATTAGTATGTAAATTTCGACGATTGACAAGTACTTCTAACTCACTCATTTATAGATAAAAAATGTAAGTACTCAAAAACTATACTCTAATCATCGCGTTTGTTTATCTTTTGATTATCACTAAATAGTTATTCACTCAAATTAACTCATCCATTCTGCAGAGAACCAATTACCAATTTCTTGTTTTTTGGCATCCGAATTCTAAATTATAATTACCCTAATTGCAGAGACAACAGACTGATGTACATACCACAGCTTACCAGTATAAAGCAAATGGAAATGATGAAGTTTGAACTGGCGCAGCAGCTGAGCAGGATATGGCTAGGCAACCCTGGCGAGCCCGAGAGGACCAGGTGGAAAGAGGAGTGGTTCAAGGAAGGCGTTGCTACGTATTTAGCATATTATTTCTTAGCTCAGGTAACACGAAGCTGGGAATTTAATTTTACCAGCGACATATCAAATACTAAGTACCATTGCCAATTGGATTAGTTAATACTAGCTGTTGCTCGCGACTTCGTTTAACATGTAATTTGAAAATATAGCCTATGCTACTCAGCGATAACGTAGCTTTCTAACGGTGAAAGATTTTTTGAAATCGGTTGAGTAGTTTTCGAGTTTTTTCAATACATCCAAATTACAAATCTTTTCGCTTCTAATGATACTAGCTGACCCTCGCGATTTCGCCCGCGTGAAAATAAAAAATAATAGGAATCGTAGCCTTTGTTACTCACTGATAACGTAGCTTTTTATATTTAATTAACAATTTTTTTAGCTTTTTATATTTAAAAAACAGTTTAACAATTTTTAAAATCGGCCCAGTAATTTTTGAGTTATTTCAATACATACAAAAATACAAATCGTTCCTCTTTATTATGTTAGTACAAATTTCGTTTATACATTTCAGTATAATCAAGGAAGACATAGTTCACCGATTGGTAAATACGGTCTCGAAATGAAGCATAAGGCGATGTTAGTGGACTGGTATCACAGTACGCCAGCGCTGGCAACATTCAACAGAACACTGGCCATCGAGATACCTTCAAGATACAAAAGCCTTGTGACAATGAAGACCGCGTCAATATTATGGATGGTAGAGAATTGGCTGGGATCGGAAAAGTTCCAGAAGGCGTTAGTAAGATACATTAATTCACGGTAAGTTTGAATTGTAAACCTAAATACCAAAGACATTAAAAATATATAGACGAGGCAGTGACAAAAAGCCCATCTTTTTGTTATTGGCACTTTATTTAAATGTTTACTTTAAATTATATTGACATGTCGTTGTGAGGACCTAATTACAGATAGTGTTATTGAGATTACGTGAAAAATGTCTCAAGTGAAGCGTCGATTATGCCTTGTCTATACATTTTAGAATCTCTGTTAAATACCAATGATTTTACAAGTACGTTGTTTGATTCTAAAGATTCACTATTTATTAATAGATTATGATTGTTGAATTATATAGGTCAAGATCATTCGATAACCGTGAAACACTGCTCTAAATGTTCTAACGAAATACGAAAATAATAAACATTGCGAATTTACGTTTTATTTTTGTGCGGCTACTTTGTGCAAATTTTGTTCTTCCGTATTTTGCATTTTGATCTTTCATCAACATCTGAGTTAATAAATGTCTTATTAAGAGCGGGAGTAATCCTTTGACTTAATTATCGCACAACCGTAATCTATAATCGGACAGATTATCGATTGTCAATTGTTTCGCAGCCAATTCAACTGTTTATGCACAACAGCACACAACAGTGGTAGTGCCCGCTTTAACATCTTAGCACTACAGGGCCGGCACGCCCGGTGTAATACCACGACCACACAGAAGACAGGCGTCAAATGGAAGCAATTCCGTGTTTCGTCTGATGAGTGTGGTGCCGGAGGCCTAATTTAAGTCCCTTTCTCTTTACCACCCTTTTCTTACAAGGAGAGGTTGGGAAGAGGAAGTGGATTTGACGGTAGAGGAGATGCATAGGAAGGGAAAATATCCTCTTTCTGTGCGTCTCCTCCTCCGTCGTATAAGAGTAGGCAACGCATCTGCAATTGCGGATGTCTATGGGCAGCGGTCGCTTCGCCATTTTGGCGATTTCATGGGGCCGCTTGCTCGTTTGCCACCTTATGTTATAAAAAAAAAACTAAAAATCGAGTAGTATGCGCATCATATAAGTTCATAGGAATCAAAGCGAGACTAAACAGTTGTGCTATAGATTATGTTATTGTAACGATAGTTTTTTGATGTCGCTATATTTATCTTCAGGAGAGGGAAATACATATCTTTGGAAGATTTCATGATCAGCTTGGATCAAGACACGGTAGAATGTCTTCATCAGTTCTTCAATGGTTCCACAGCATCAAGGGTCTTAAAGTCGTGGTTCCATCAAGCTGGGTATCCTGTTATTAACGTGCAAGTACTCAGAGATCGAAATCCAAATGTTATTCTTCTTAAACAGGTAATTTAAGGGTTTAACTATTTCTAATATCTTTGAATGCAGTTAGTAACGTTTCTCAACTTTATTTTGGAGGTTCAATCGTCCGAAAAGTGATTTAGTTATTTTAATTTCTTTACTAGCTTTTGCCTGTGACTCCGTCCGCGTAGAATTAAAAAAAAAGCGAGTAGACGATGTGTTTTTTCAGACTATCCTCTACGTCTATGCCAAATTTTATCGAGATTAGTTCAGCCGTTTAGGCTACACGTAAACATCTTTCCATCCATTTGAATTTTCGCATTTATAATTTTAGTAAGAAGTAAGATTGATTAATGTTATTTCAGAGACAATTCAGCTTCACAAACCTCAATCGTGTGGACTCGAACTATTTGATCCCAGTTTCATACATAATGCAGAACAACGAGAATTGTTACAATTGCTACCAGCCTCGGTTCACCATCGGTATGCAGACGTATTCCTTCGGAGAGAATCTGGACGGAGGCTGGATAATACTTAACAGGAATGCTTCTGGTAATTTTCCTTCTACATTTATTCCCTTCATCTATCTACAACTATAACTAGCTGTTGCTCACGACATCGTTCGCATGAAATTGAAAAATATAGCTTACGAGCTGTTGCCCGCGACTTCGCCCGCGTGGTATTCGAAAACATACAAACTATATAAATTACAAAAAGCTAGGTATCCCTCGGGAACCGGACATTTCTCGGGGATGAAGCTTGTCCCATGTGTACTCCAGACTTTGTTTTATATCTGTGCCAAATTTCAATAAGATATGTTGAACCGTTGCAGAATGATCGAGTAAACATTAAAAAACTAAATTAATGAATCCCACGGGAACCGTCACTATTCCCGGGATAAAAAGTAGCCTATGTGTTCTTCCAGACAATGCTCTAAACCTGTGCCAAATTTCATGGAGATCCGTTCAGCCGTTTAGGCTACAAACGCTAACAAACATCCATCCATCCATCCATCTAAACTTTCGCAATTTTAATATTAGTAAGATTAGTAAGATGTTACTCACAGGCAAATTACCTTTTTAACTGTGAAATAAAAGAAATCACAAGAAGTTGTTTTCAAAAAACTTAAGGAAAAAATATGTATAAATAAAAAATGAGAATATATTGTTTATACAATTCTTAGAAAACGATTGATCTTGAATCTGACCTCAGAGTGGCTGGCATCCTTGGCCGAGGTGGAAATAATCTGCGGTCTATTTGTGGAACCGTTGCATGAGTTCATGCGTTTATGTGTACAATCCCGACTTGAGTCAGAAGCAGAACAACACGTGTTTGTTTTTAATTTCTCTTCAACATTCTGGTAATTTCGTTAGTTCTCAGGGACAGGGATTTGTAGTAGAATCTAAGGAAGACCTATATCGAAGGACAAGCTGGAAGCGGAAAATAACTTATTTGTTTGTAAAGTTTATAACAAATGTTAGTGTTAAAATCTATATAAGAATATTTCGGAGAATAAAGGCTTACATATCTATTTAATTTTGACAATTTGTAACCACAAATATGTAGGTTTTGCCCCTTTTTATAGGTTCAAAATTTGCCTATACTTTTCATTTTATTATACTATCCAAGATGAAAACTTTGACATTATTTCTAATTCCAGGGTATTATCGCGTTAACTACGACACTTACACGTGGAGACTTATAGCTAAAACTTTAAAGGAGGACCATCTTACTATTAATGAACTGAACAGAGCTCAAGTAAGCATTAAAATGATTAAATACAAAATTTAAAGAAATGATTGTTTTTTGCATGATTTTTTTATATTAGCGCCATCTAGAGTATGAAATTGGAAAGTAGATGGATTTTTATTGCAAAAGACATTTCTTATTTGTACAATATTTTAATTGAATGTTAATTTTCAACAGATTGTTAACGACGTATTTGCGTTATTTAGCGCTGGGGATTTGGATGTAAATATTGCTATGACAATTCTGGACTATCTCAATGAAGAATTGAGCGATGTGGTTTGGGACGCCGCAGCCGCCGGTTTCGAACTATTGAAGATAGATGGCGCTAATTGTCATATGACAAAGACCTTGTATCAAGAATGGCAGGTACTTCGGATCAAATAGCTACGGAAAAACTACATTAAACTATTTACAGTACCTGGATCTGTTTTGTATTTAATATAGAAATATTTGAACCTTATCAACATAAACTTTTATTGGATTGGATGGATGTTTGTTAGAATTTGTAGCCTAAACTGCTGAACAGATCATGATGAAATTAGTCTTAGATATAGAGGATTGTCTGGAAGAATTCAGAGGCTATTTGCTTTTGTTTTTTTTTTTAAAAAAAAGCTAGTATGTACATATCTACATGTCAAATCTATGTGATCTCTTTTAATCCATAATACTGAATTAATTTTTGTGACTAGAAGTAGTGTTTCTTAATTTTTTTAATGTTACAGGAATTTATGCGATCAAAAGTAGCTGCATTATACAAACGACTAATAGACAATCGAGAACAACGACCAAACATACGTCTCTTCAGAAGTGTTATTGTTGACTTCGCCTGCACTCTCAGACATCAGCCGTGTTTGCATTACATGAAATCGATACGTACACCGTTCGAAAGACATATGTACTTAAAACATTTTACTAATATTATAAATGCGAATGCTTAGATCGATGGATGTTTCTTAGAGTTTGTTGCCTAAACTGCTGAACGGAACTCGATGAAATTCGGCACAAATGTAGAAGCATAGTGTGAAAGAACACATAGTCTACTTATTTTTGTTTTTTTAATACCATGCGGACGAAGTTACGCACGAAAGCTAGATGTTAATAAACAGCCTATAAACTACTAGTATTCTTGTAATCTACAGATATTTGTATGCATATAATTTTTTTTTAAATAAGGCCAAAAAGTGACGAAACTGCCTGTTCATTTGATTATAATAACGATACATTACAAAGCTATTTAGAGAT
The DNA here is from genome assembly GCF_000836215.1 of Papilio polytes. Lineage (NCBI taxonomy): Eukaryota > Metazoa > Arthropoda > Insecta > Lepidoptera > Papilionidae > Papilio > Papilio polytes. The sequence continues at coordinate 960,212 of NW_013526693.1, read as the reverse complement.
TTCACTATTGCTTTAAAACTACTCGATTTTAGTATGAAAAAAATTAATTAGGAAGCTTCTAAGTGTATAGTGTTCTTAATTATGTTGTGTATAATTAGTAATTATGTTAATAATTGATTTCAGAATGAATCCCGATTTCCGAGAAACGTTTTACTACGTACATCAAAGCGAATCAAATGGTAATTTCGGTGGCGATGGATTGAATCGCTGTGAACTGGAGGAGAAAATTAACGCAGAACATAAAATGCAAGTATATTTATGTTTTAAAAAAACATAATCTGGTCAGGGGCGAACCTCCAAGTTAGATAGGCCTAATCATTTTCATACATCACACATGTATAGTCGCGGAAATCTTCGGTGTCTCACGATGAAAATTAACTTGTTCATTGTAACTTCGTCTCTTCCTACACATAACAAATGAGATAGCAGTGAGTGCACACGAAGGCATAATTATAATAAAAAACTAGCCGTGCTTGCCGACTATTTTACGCACATATACACTTATAAGCTGCATTGTATAGACTTTTGTTTCTTTATTCGTTTCAAAATGTTCAAACGGTTGTAGCTTTTAAAGTGTTACACCGCCAGTGTACCCGACTGTACGATCTGAATTCGACAAAACACCGCAGTGCTCGTTGTAACCGTGTATGGCAGACTATAAAAGTCTCGCAGTCTCAGTTTTTTTAAGGGACCTACCCAAGACAATTAAGCATTAAATAAAGCTATCTGTAAAATGTTTTTAGGCGAGAAGAGAACAGATTCTTGTATCGAATACCGATAGGAACTCCTCGGCCTCAGGAACTCGTGCGGTCAACTACTGAGGTAAATATATTTATACTTGCGATTTACGGTAGTTCCTCAGTGTAAAAAAAAAATAAACTTTCAATAACTTAAAATAAGTCCTTTTCAATCCATACTTTAATATTTTAAAGAGGAAATATTTGTATTTTTGTATTTTTCAAGGAACTGAAATTATTTAAAAAACTGGAGCGATATAAAAAAATATTGCACTATTAAAAAAGCTACGTTATCATCGAGTAACATAGGCTATTATTTGCTAACAATCCAACGTGTAAAATATTTTACGTCATTTTTAAGCTATCTTAGCCTCTATCAGCCAGTGGTGGGACAGGCCCTTAATCTATTATTTATATATTCACAGTTCGTTGTAACTACAGAATCTTCAACAACTGTACAAACTTTGGTGGCAGGACCCGGAGGATCTGCTTCGATAATGTCTTCCTTCTTAATTACAATTATATTATTAACAATAACTTTAATTATTAGATAAATTGGATTTAAGTTAATTACTGGACAAATGGTTTTTTTTTTAATACAAATGGTTCGTCTGTGATCAGCATAGAGTATTTCTGTGACGTATTAAATTCTATACTTTTTTTCAACATGTAATAATTTGATAACCTAACGTCCGACTTCTGAAACGCTTCGGTTTACAAGAGCCGCTTACGATTGTCTGATTTTTTATTGAATTTGGAGAATTGAGGCCTTTTTAAAACAATCTATATTTAAATTATCGTAATATAATTCGACTATTAGTGGAGAAAGGCTTATAGTAAATTAATAGTTCTGTTTGGACGTGTCATTTTGTAGCAGTGGAAGCCCACGCTAAGAAATGTTTTAGTACTAAGTATTAATATTGCAATCGCTGCCATTACAAGACTAACTTTATTTATTTTAATAATAATATTGAATAAAGAACTTATTTAATTATTTTATTCACATTCCTACTTTTAATCAGTTTATTATCGGCTTGCTTTTTTAAATTGTAATATTAAAAAATGAGTAAATGTATAAAATAATATATTTGATTCTTTTCAAGTAATTTTTACGTTAATTTTAATGAATATTTATTCTAATTGTATGTAAATCTAGTCAATTTATATTTGTCAGTTAAATATTAATTATAACTTATTAATGTAAAAATATATGTTATGTCGTTTAATATTTGTTAAATGTAACGATTAATCTGAAAATAATAAAAAAACTGAAAAGAAAACAATAGTTTTATTATTTCGTTTTCGAGTTACTCATAGATAAATTACCTTTTTAATGGTGAAAGAATTTTTAAAATCCGCCCAGTGGTTTTTGCGTGAAGTAAATACATGCAAAAATCCACAAATGAAAATCTCTGCTCTTTATGATAGTATTCGGCTTTGAAAAATAACTAACTTGGGAGAAGGTTTATTGCAATCGAGAAAAAAAAAACTACCAACAAATTTATTTAACACACAATTTATTCTGTACACATTAAATTAGTAAACGTTAAAAAATATATTATTAAAATAAAAAAAAAACTAAAAACCTAAATTTGAAGCAAGAGGACGCGTTTGCAACAAATTTAGTTGATTAATTATTAATAAAATGTAAAATAATTTAATATTACCTTATTAATAGTCGTGAGTGATAATGCAACAATAAAAATATTAATATTCTTCTTATTAATAAATGATTAATAATACACTTTCATAGTACTGCTACAATAATACTAAAAATACTTAACTATTATTAAAACTTAAGTAAAAAATAATAATACCTAACACTTTGTGCAATTTTGTCATTTTAGCCTATGATATTATTTTATTATTCTGATCAACATTCATTTACTTAATACAAACTTAATTTACTTAAATTTAAAGTTGAAATAACATTTTCACATCAATCTAGTTACACTTTTGTATAAGAAGAAGTGATCACAAACTTTGCTTCATAAATTATTTGCAGGCTTTATTAAAATATCGACATAACATTTAATAAATATTAAATTATTAAATAGTAACGAAAAACTTCTCTTTAAACTCAATTAACATTTGTCAAAATTTATTTGAAAACATAAATTGGTCGTCGATATTATTTCCATCAACAAATATTAAATTTCTGCAAATACATTTATGAGCTAAATAAAACTTCATATAATATCAATGCAGATAATATAGAGTTTCATCTTCTACTAAATTCACACTTTAAAACTAAAAATGTACTATTTTACGCTTACTAATAATAAAATATTTTACTCTGAAACTTAAAACTCTAAATTATTTCTTATTTTCATACTATTTTATATAGGTTCAATCTTAAAAAATAAGTAGTTTAATAAAATAAAATATCCTTATTCGATTATTTAAATAAACATTTCCTTATACTAAAAATAATATTAAAAATCACCGTTACTCTAGTTAATAATAGTTCAAAATTAATAATCACTTACTCTAAATAATAATCGATTTAATTATTAAAAAGAGTAATAACTAGAGATAGAGTTATTAAAATTGCAGAAACAAATAGAGTGGATGCATCATTTTCATCTATCCATTCGTAGACGTATTCGAGTTGTGCGTTTTCCCAATTTACATTTTCATCAACATGTGTTGCTACACTTTCAGCAAAGTCTTCAGAATCATCTAAATTGTTGTTTCTAGAGCCAATCCAGTTAATAAACTGAAATTTGAATTAAGAACTTAAATATAATGTGAAAAAATGTAGTACAAGTAGTCTGTGTTCTTCCAGACTATAGTCTATGTCTATACAAAATTTCATGAAGATTTATTCAGCCTAACCGCTACAAATATCCATCTATCCATCCATCCATCCATCGAAACTTTCGGATTTGTAAAATTAGTTAAGATATGAAAATTACAATTATTATGAATCTTTTTTTTTTCATTGTTAAAAATGAGACTGATTTTTAAACAGCTTAACTTATTGCATTGTAACTTTTAAATATAAAAAAGCAATACTTACATCAATAGACAAATCTTCATTAGCCATGTTGTCTGCTAGCGTCAATATGACCTCTTCTAACTTGTCTGCACCACCGTATCTGGACAACGATGAATAAAAAGTGTAATAAACAATCAACTAAAGGCAGGGTGATGATGGAACTTTCAACTAATTTTAAATCATCTTCTAAGTCACGAAAAACCTGATCTACACGTTTGATGAAGCCAAATGTTACAACCCAAAAGTTTACACGAATTGTGACTTCTAGATATTGTTACAAAGTTAAGTACATACTGACCTATTCCTAATTTCATTTGTTCTCAATATAATAAAGTTGAGGGCGAGCCTTGCGTTCTGATAGCTGCTTTCTGCGACTGCTTTGAAGATCCTAACGCTTTCCTCCGCACTGTACGGGCTATTGTTTGCAATTGTTTCTTCTAAAAGCCTAATCGTCAAAAAGAAATATAAACAAACCATATATTGAATCAGTCTATGTTAGAAATTAATGTTGACAGTTGGATAATACTTACGTTCTTATAAAACCAGCATCTTGAGAACACGCCAGTGATTCTAAGATGACGATACGCTCATAATACGATGGTTCAATTTCCATTCGTTCATATAATGCACTTCTAGCGTCTTCGTCACCTTCTCTCATCATTGTGCAATAAACCGCCGGCCTCAGGTCTCGAGGGATATCTGGATTTCTGTAATCGAAATTGTACAATTTAAATTACAACCCCAGCTGTGACAACCAGTGTGTGTGTGTAAAGTGTCACTGTGAAGTGAATGCCACTTCAAATAAAGAAATAGATACTTACACAACTTCATTATTATTAGGATCATAAAACATGTCAATAGCGACACCAATACAGTGATCATAGTTAGACCTGCAGGCGTGGTCCATCACTAGACCTCTAGTAAGGGACACCATGGCCGGTTCTGTCGCACGTTCCGGTTCGAAGCCAATTTCCTCTTCAAATGCAACAATAGCTCTTCTCACCATTCTCTGTTTGGAAACAAAATAGTAATAAGTACGGAATTTGTTGTTATCTTGGTTCAAAATCATTCACATCCTGCTAAAAGTACAAATTTCAAGCTTAGTCTTATGAATGACGTCATGTAAAAGAGAGATTTCTATAATAAAAATTAATATTATTCCACTGACTAAGTAAATATCTTGATCCAAGTCGTCATCTTCTTCAACCATGGCTGTGAGTCGTTTCCTCAGGAAGTTCATGTTCCTTACAAACGCCTTCCATACTGCGTACTCTGTTTCATGTTCCATAGTGAGAGCGATTCTCAATGCGATTTCATAATCGATTTTACTGGCCCTTGCTAAATTTAGAGCGTCGTCGAGCAACTGAAATATATTATTGGCATTATAATCTTCATTTCTTATTGTTAAATATATATATATATATATAAAAAGAATAGATTACTTCGGAACTACACGACCTAATCCCCAATTTAGTACTAAAGTGCTACGTTAAAGTTACATGCGGACACAGTTGTATGACGTATAACATTTTCAAAAGGCTGAATAAAACCTTTAAATGTATTGCCAATAATGTATGAGAAATAACGGAACTAAATCTTATAGATAAGGTATCGCATAGACTTACCGCAGCTCGGTTCAACGGATGTATCTCTTCCCTGCGCTCGGGGTCTTCGAGAGCGTCTATCAAGTTGTCCCATAAATCAGGATCGTAGTTTACTCGATAATAACCTGTATTGGACGTTGCATTATTACAAAAATGTTTCCACAAAATTTAGAGAAAACAGGTATAAAGTCATCCGTTGTCTTTGAAATAAAAATTGCCACTTATGAGAATCCTGATATAAATGTACTTCTAAATCAGAAGGTTTACTAAATATTTTATAGATAGCAAATTTAAATCAATATTCCTAACTCATTGAATATCTATTATATTGTCTCTCACCTTGAGCTTGAATGTTAAATATAATCCAGCCTTCATCTTCATCAATGTCCAAATCTAAAGTTGTTGTACCATCAATAACACTTACTGGATGAATATTATCATCATCAAAGTTTGGATTCTCGTTAGTTGTGTATGTTATTGGTATCTCATAGTTCCTTTGCGCAACAGGAGAGAACGCAAAACGCTCCTAAAAATGCGATAAAACCGTATTAATATAATTATAATATTATAATTTGCATATGATTGGCATCAAAGACAGTTTAGTTACTTTTAAAAGTAATAATTGTTTAAATACTTTTATACCAAATGTTTTAACTACCTGTGTTATCAGAACACCGCCTTGTCTTAAACCAACGTGGATTGTAGGATAACCTGTGGTCTGAACCCATGCTTCTAAGAAATCTGATATATCATCGATTACTTCTGCTCCGCCAAATAACCATTCACTGTTGATTGCATCGTAGAAGTTCAATGAGTTAACTGTCTGTAAAGATCTGAAAATAATAATAGACACATTTAGTACATGAAGGTATTGGATCAACATTTTATTACTGTCTCCTTTATCTGCAAAGAGTCTGTTTAAATCACAATATACCTGCTGTTGAGGAGTGCTCTAGCAGCTAACTGTATAAAATCATCCTCAGCTCCTCCCAGTACCAGTCTTAGCATTCTCATTATAGCAGGCGCTTTGTATTTCAATAATCCATTTACATTATGCCTTATATCTTCTTCATCAAAAATGTCTTCATCTGATTCAAGAGCTTGAGTATTAGTATATGCATCTCGAAGGAGACTTTCTTGAATTACTTCTGTTACGAATAATGTGTTCACATCTAGTAAAGCATTATCCGTGTCTAGGGGACCATCTTGGAACTGTAACAGAGTTATTACATTATACATACATACATATTACTATAACAGTGGTAGTGCCCGCTTTAACATCTTAGCACGAATGGGCCGGCACGCCCGGTGTAATACCACGACCACACAGAAGACAGGCGTGAAATGGAAGCAATTCCGTGTTTCGTCTGATGTGAGTGTGGTGCCGGAGGCCTAATTTAAGTCCCTTTCCCTTTACCACCCTTTTCTTATAAAGAGAGGTTGGGAAGAGGAAGTGGATTTGACGGTGGAGGAGATGCATAGGAAGGGGAAATATCCTCTTTATGTGCGTCTCCTCCTCCGTCGGATAAGGGTAGGCAACGCATCTGCAATTGCGGATGTCTATGGGCAGCGGTCGCTTCGCCATTTTGGCGATTTCAGGTGGCCGCTTGCTCGTTTGCCACCTTATGTTATAAAAAAAAAATATATTACTGATAAATCTAAAAGCAAAAATTTTGCATTTACTATTAAATCCAGCAGATGTTGCTTGCTTAACCTATTGTCTAGACTAACTAATAGTTTCGATTGATTTATCCAATACGACTACTCGTTGATATTTAAACTTTTTTTAGATAGTATTTATGTACGTTTCCTTATGTACTTTATTTAAATACTTACATCCTTAAGCATTTCATAGCCGGCATAAGTAGCCAAGCCACTGGTGACCCACTGGAAGCGCCAGTTCTCGGGATGTATGACGTAGCCGAACCATTGCCTCGCCATCGATTCTGCTATCTTAGTCAGTGCTAGTTGCCTTTGTTTAACTGAATGGTTTATTTCCATAAAAACATACGGTTCCCTAAAAACAGAATTGAAGAGATCAGATTTTCATGTTTAGAATTAGATTAGAATTATGATAGAGTATTGGATATTTATAGATGTTAGAAAGAATTGTATTGTGATTGCATTTTTGTTATTCAAAATATATGCAAAGAATATCTTGTTATATAACATCATAAAGGACTTATGGATTTATATAGAAAAATATCATCATCATCATCATCACCAGCTCACTATATGTCCCCACTGAGCTGCTCGGAGCCTAACCTAAATAAGGGGTAACTAGGCCATAGTCAACGCGCCCAAGTGCGGCTTGGTTGACTTCACACATATCTTTGAATTTCTTCGCCGATATGTGCAGATTGCATCACGATGTTTTCTTTCACCGTAAGAATGGTGAAGAAAAATATCGATTGAATAATATTTGCAGAACAGTACTGGTTAGCTGATAACCTACTATCTTATTCAGCGGATATCTTCGTCAAACTAATCGTGACAATATCAAAACGATACGGTTTAGCGTCATAACATTTTGAAACAAGAGATCGTCTTCTAATCAAAATACATGATTATTTTTAAAAACCTCAACAAAAATAAAGAGTAAATTAATTTTATCCTACCAAAGATTTATTATACGCCTGAAACTATGGTTAAAAATAGTTATTTTTTCGTATTAGATTATATAGAAAACCTCTAATTCATCTCCCTATAAAACGATTCCTGGCAACGTCTGAATCAAAATAATTTCATGTGTTTGTGTTAAAGGCTAGATTTAAATGCTGATACTTAAATTTGAACTAAATAGTTATTCATCACAACTTACCAAATGCACACGGTTGACAGAGCATACCAATCTCGGTCAGTATCAGGCAATGCTATAACGTTCATCCTTCCATTTTGGTTAAGTAGAATTTCAAGGTAAGGTTTGTTTGTCCACTCGTTCAGTGCGTGGAAATAATGATTGATTGCGATAGATGCTTGAGCTTCTTGGTTCAAAACCTGTGCACGTCCGTTCAACACAACGTTCGGTGTTGGGAAATAAGCATTATTCAAATTGTGAGCCACCATTCCCCATAAATGTGGAGGTCCTTGTAGGGGCCTGAACTGCGTTCTGTAAAAAAAACATTAGGCATAAATAGGCACAAGATTCCATTTAATTTTAAAGAAATAGTTATGATGTATGTTATAGTACAATAGGAGTATACGTACTGGCTGTTATCTTCTAGCATTGAATTTACTACCAAGTTGTCATACTCAATGTTATTAAACGTGAATCTAATTGTGGATGATTGGTTTGGTTCGTCGATACAAGGGAAGACCCTTCTAGCGTTCGTGGGATGAAGGTTCATCGCAAGATAGGTACTGAAACAATATAAAAATCGTATTATTAGTGTGCGGTAAAACTTAATCTAGCCATAAACCTGATGTTCCGGAATTTATAAAAATGTTTGTTATGCTAAAGTACACAGGAACAAACAAAAGCAGTACAGTATACTAATTTAATGGTAGTATAAATGATTACGGAATTATTTCTAAAGAGCTTTTAAATTATTACTTGTCATCGTATGATCCTGAATAAAATCCAAGACCGTTGTCACTCAGTTTTCCAGTATATTCTACAACTACTATGAAAGACGAAGCGGCAAGTCTAGGATTGATTTCCAATCTATTATTCCTGACCCTAAATGGAGTCTCTGCAAGATTTGCTTCAGTGAAAATTGCGGTCAAAACTCGATTTATCTGCAAACCTCGGAAATGGAAAATCAATTCATCTTCCCTTGAATCTGGTTCCAATCGAACTTCCATTAGACTTCTACCAGTAAAACTATCACCGTCTACTGTTAGCTGTATAGTGTATTGTGTGACTTCTTGTCCTGGTCTTACGTTATTTCGTGATGGAGACGGAGCATTTCTAGCAGTTCCATTAAATGAGTTTGACCCGTTTAAATTAATTTCATTATCTTCATTCACTACATTGTTCTTAGCAATTATATTTTCAACATCTAGTTCCGGTTTGAATGTTGATACAAATTTGGTATCTATAGAATCCGCATTTTCATTATTGAAATTTCGCTGAATCGGAAGAGATATCACAGACACTTTTAAGAGAAATAAGGTCACTAAAATTAATTTCCATTGTCTTTTGTTACGGGCCATTTTCATCAATAAAATGACCTTTTACACCGTGTTCTCGCGATCACTACACAGTGTAACATGCAAGTAGCGAAATCATTACTAAAATAGATTTATAAAATATACGTGACGCAGATAATGTCAAAATCGAAAGAGATAAAATCGAATCATCTTAAATCTTAAGTTATTTACGTCAAAGAAGCTTTAAAGGGACTCGATGTAGGTATCTGGTACATTTTTTATCACACAGCCACAAGATGAGCATGTTCTTGTAGTGTCCTTAGATGGTAAGTAAGTCATCTATGAAATGATTTTTGAGATTTCATATTTGTGTCTTGCTGAGTCAAATTAATATAAAAGTGTCACCTGTTCTAGAATCTATAATGTTCATGAATATGCTATTAGAAGTAATTAATGAGTTAGAAGACTTCATGCTGTATCTAATCTAATAACTGCAACTAGAAAAAAAAATAATATGTTCCTTGTATCTCCTTTATTTGATTTTGTGATTTTAATATGATCGTCGATTTCTTTTCAGGTAGCTTTATGGGATATAAATGTAATATTGAGAACATTCTATCGATTTTTTTTATAATATAAGGTAGCAAACGAGCAAGCGGCCACCTGGATCCACCGAAATGGAAAGCGACCGCTGCCCATAACATCCGCAATTGCAGATGCGTTGCCTTGTCTTTACTGACGGAGGAGGAGACGCTCATAAAGAGGACATTTCCCCTTCCTATGCGTCTCCTCCACCGTCAAATCCACTTTTCCTCTCCATACTTTCCATACGAAAAGGGTGAAAAGGAAAAAGGACTAAAAATAGGCCTCCGGCACCACACTCATCAGGCGAAGGTGACGTTTTATACTATTGTAATAACGAAAAGTAGGTTTTTAAAGTTTCCTTGACTTAGGTCCAACTTAATATAGTTTAAAGACTTTAAGACTTAAAGATTTTGTTAAAAATTATATCAATATATAACACACATTTAAGATGAAAAATTGTGTATCATCTAAAATATTTTATCGTTTATCTAATGCTGTTTTCATTCAGTTACTGTAATTTATTTTTAAGCAGGATTACAGAGGAACAAAATAATTTTTAATTCATAGAGTGTTTTCTTATCATGCTACAAGATTTCGTCTAGCAGCATCCTGATTATCTTCATCACCTTTCTTCGTCGCACCTTCTATTGTCTTTACAACACGTACATTAAAATTTATACTTGGTTGTGTACGTGTGCTTTTATGCTCTTAATCTATGCCATTTTTCTTTTCATATTCTCCACCTATATATCTATCCTACGCACAGACATCTGTTTTTTTTATATGAGAAGTGGGCAAACGAGCGGCGGGAACACAGAGGTGGTCAACGACCATGGACATCCGCAACACCAGAGGAACTACAGATGCATTGCCGGCCTTTGAGGAAATTGTAGGCTTGCTTCTTGAAGGACCTTAAGTCGTATTGGTTCGGAAATACAGCCGAGGGCGGACCGTTCCACATCGCGGCTGTGCGGGGCAGAAAGTTTCGCGAAAACCGCACGGTTGTGGAATGCCAGCCATCAATATAGTGAGGATGGTACCTGGCGGTCTGTCGTGTCCGATGACGAAACTCAGCGGCGGGAATTGTTCCAAACAGCTCCACGGAACACTCCCCGTGTTAAAAATAATGGTTAAAACCATCGCATTCGTTACAAATTCTCTTGTCTTTTCCTTTAATATAGAAACGGAATATTCTTTTCTTGCAAGTGTTTTAAAACATTTTCCTGATGTTTATCGCAAACTCGCATTCCTCGATACCATGTTTATTGACGTTATCTTGAAATATAACAGTTTATCTGTGAATTTTGAGTGAGCGATTCGTCTCATGAGCTCTTACCTATCCTATATCGCTCCCGACAATATCAATATAACAACTCTTATCTAAAATGTAAAATGAAATTCACGCAAGATTAAGCAACTATATGTCTATATCTCAAGTGCGTCCGACATACAGCGCATAAATCTCAAATGTATGAAAAACAAATAAATTAAAATTCCTCTTGGGAAAATTTTGAGATTTCTTCATCCATGTATTTTAATCTCTATAAAGTATTTAAGTCTGTTGTAAGTCTATACAATTATTAAAAAAAGATAAATCAAAGCATGACATAAATTTATTTTATAACTAGCTTTCGCCTCCGTCTCCGTCCGCGTAGAGTAAAAAAAATACAAAACTGAGTAGCCTATGTGTTATTCCAGAATATCCTTTACGTCTATGCCAAATTTTATCGCAATCCGTTTAGACTACAAACAAACATCCATCTAAACTTTCGCATTTATAATATTAGTATGATTAACCCCATAGTTTTAAATATTCCAACAAATATTTAAAATTAATATCAAAAGTTCAAACATGTAAGCAACTTATTTATTGAAAAGTGCTTTAGTATACCAATACAACAATAGCTTAAAGGCTAGGTACGGTACACTTGCTAAATTATATTGTAAGTTGGAATCCATTGATGTTTAGCAATTGTTACAAGAGTTGGTTACGTTCGTCAATGTTTGAATTGAAAAAAATCATCAGGCGCTTTCTAAATTAGCAACAAAATTTTCAAAAAACAGAAAGATCAGGCTTACAAAGGCCTAGACTAACAGACTCTAGTAATTTGTTAACTCTGTTGTAAGAAACTATATTAATATGAAAATATAGTAACAGCCTAACTTTTCAATATACGCATTACGAGTCATGTAGTAGGTTTGAATCCACGACTACACAAGCACCCACTTGGACATCATATTCATTTTCTTAACATATGTTTTAGTTGACTTGAAGTGTACAAAACAGAATTTCTTTTAAAATGGACTTTATAAATGTGATATGTACGTAATTTACTTACCCGTCGTTAATATAACTACCAACATAAAGACCTCTGCCAATCGTACTTAAAGATCCTCGATATTCTATTCTAAAGTTGTACAAAGTCGCTTCAATGCCGGTGCTTATTTCAAGTTGTCCATCGTCAACATCAAAGTCTGCATTTTGGAAATTAGACCCCCCAGCCATTGAAAACTGAACGGAATCTATAGTCAAACCTTCGACTTGTAATATAATATCGTCTTCTCTTGTACTAGCATCTTCTACGATTACCTGAGCTAACAATCTCCCATTAAATGTGTCACCATTGTCGTTTACAGTAATTTCCACGTCATAATTCGATACTGACATTCCCGGTCTGACTTGATTTCTCGTTCCAGTGTCCGAAGTTTTTAATATATTCTGTTCTCTTATTTCAGGTAACGTATCGTTTGATTCTTTTGCAGTTTCCGTTATGTTTAAATTCGCTACTTTTATAATTTCTGGCTCTATTAAATCTGGGGCTTCGATGATTTGATTTTTTATCGGTAATGCTGTTGTAATTGTTATTAATGTTAAATAACATATTGTTCGTATCACACTCATTTTCACAACTTTCATTTTTACTAAGTAATATATTTCATCGGCACAAAATTTGATAACACCGAAGCAGACTTGATTACTTAGATACTTGATGTCCACTACATCATGATTGATAAAAAACTAAGAGTGGGAAAGTTCCGCAATAAACTTATATTTGGAGGGCGAGAGTTTTAGTTTAGATAATACAAGATTGTGTACACTTCGTGCCAAATAAAATTACACAACATGTTACGATAAAAACTGATTTCTGCTTTTTTATTTTGCCTTGAATTCGTTATTTAATTATAAAAATTCTCATAATTGTAAATAGTTGTTTCGTAGTTTTCTTAACATTTAAGAACTTATTTTTTATACATGTTAACCTACAATGCTAAGCATACTGTCGAATTACGTAAAAAAGTTTGTTCACCAACTACTAGTTACATTCTAATATCAATAGCTAAGTTGAACACATTGTTTCTGATTTATAAACAAAAATGTAACACAAATATTAAATTTCTATACTCATTTATGTAATTTTTTCTTAAATATTTTAAATTTATGATTTCAGTACCCACTTTTTGTGACAACGAGTGTACAATTACTCGATGCTTTTGGGAGTCATCTTGGCGTGACAGCAAGAGATATGGGATTATAGCTTATCAAATCGGTCAGCAACAGGCTTGTGCTAGATTAGTGGACTTCGTGGCGTATTGTCTCAAACACTATAATAGGTGCAAATACGTACTTAGTTCCAAGTTTTATTTTTAAATTTTATATTTATATGTGGACAGTTTAACTTTTTTGAGTAAGTAGTTTATTTTACTCAGTTATTAGGACTGTTTTGTTCGTAATAATATTAAGAATAATGGGAATATAAAAGACATTTTTTAGAAAAATAATTTAATTAACAAAAACATATAAAAATAAATACTTATGCTATGCTAGATTTATTAATATAAAACTGCAAATAGTCTTAACATATTAATGTTTCTAAAACATTTATATTACATTTCACACTAATATATGTTTTTTTTTATTTTCATTTTGTATTAACATTTGTTATTAAAACACTTTCAATTTCAATTCATCAGTCTTCGTTGACATAACAAATCGTTTTAAATTGTCTTACTTTAGCTATATTTTTTTTTAAATATAACTTTAGTAGATTTTTGTTAATTTACTAATATTTCTTCAACCATTCTAAGCTCTCGGCTTGTGTTGTCGAATGGCGGGATTCGAACCCTCAACCGCAAGATCGGTAGTCCGTACCCCTAACCATTAGGCTATCGGCACTGGATTTTATCTTTATCTATACTATTATAATAAAGCGTAAACACACACTTCTTTGTTGTCTAAGATGTCAGCAATTACAGCATATTTTTGAATAATTCCTTTTTTTAATAAAAAGCCCTACTCTTACGTGACGCTTTAGGCTATATATTTTCACGCCATTAAACTTAGGGGGTAAATATTTTGGGTAAAAACCCTAATGTGGGAAAGTGAGAAAGAAAGATTGCTAAGGTTTGTCATGTCATGTCTTTTTGACATTTGCTATTGATAATTTGACAAATGTAAACAATAAAATGAAATTTTCATAATGTGATGCGGATGAAGCCGGACGGGAACAGCTAGTTATTTACATATTATAAAGGGCAATAAATATAGAAATAAGAATAAGTAAGCTGGAAGTGATAGTATTGGCGTTACTTCTGAAGTTCTCATTAAGCCAGGAGCTGACTGTGGCGTAGTTCTGTTGGCTCCAGGCTATCGAAGCGGCGATGTTCTCTTGTATGGCTCCTATGGACGCTAACTCACCGGCCGTGAAGATAGATTGGTGACGAGTTATGAATGTTGCTATCTGGAGTTTAATAATTTATTTATTTAAAATCTTGGTAATTATTTTTTTTACTTTAGTGTATTTTATTAATCAAAGTATTTTTTATGTGTTAAAATTGGCGGAAATAAACCAACATTTTTCATGTTATACTAATATTATAAATGCAAAAGTTTAGATGGATGTTTGTTAGAGTTTGTAGTCTAAACTGCTGAACAGATTTTAATGAAATTTGTATAGATGTAGAGGATAGTCTGGAAGAATACACAGGCACCTCACTTTTGTATCTCTTTATAATTTCACGCGGACGGAGTCGCGGGTGAAAGCTAGTAAACTTAATTTTCTTTGTGTTTAAACGTTTTTTTTACAGTTATAATTAAATTTCATGTTAATAAACAAACATTTTGCAAGTTCATAAATAAGGTGTTTCTTTCCTATATAAAAAGATATTGGCAACCAAAAAGAGAGATTTTCATTTTATGTTCGTGGTCGTGAAAGTTTTAATAAAATGTTGAATGTGGATATTACTCGTACCTTTGTTGAGTGTTGCGGAGTTGTCAATCTTCTTGCGAAGGCGTTAAGAATGTTAGTTGTACCAGTCAGACCTTGGACTCTGGAAATATAATAAAATAACGAATTATCGTTAAATATTTCTACTTAAAGAGCTTATGTGATTTTTATCACCATCTTAGTTATAGGAATAAAGAATCTTTCTAATATTATAAATGCTAACATGAATGATTGTTAGAGTTTGTAGCCTAAATTGCTGGAGATCTCTATGTAATTTGGTACAGATGTAGAGGATAGTCTGGAAGAACACATAGGCTACTTTTTTTAATGCGGACGCAGACAAGCGAAAACTAGTATTTTGTAAATATTAATATAACATCAGATTTCGAATAATGAAATGCTTGAAAGCATCCTATTCAAGGGACGCATTCGTATGAAAATTATATCGCGTCTCCATTGCCTCGTGTGTATTGTATTGTTGGTGCTTTTCATGAATTTTCCATAAAGGAAAGGAAATGAAACGTGCTGTAAATTTTAATGTACACAGAAATATTACGCGTGTTACTTCATGAATATAAATTACTGAATAATTTAGTATCAGATTTAAATCCTTTTTTCACTAAGTCTTTCACACGTATTTGCTATGAAAAATCAAGGATCGCCAGCTTTCGAGCTGGAGATGTCTTATTTGTCTATTTGTTTGTTAACACATTTAAAGTGACAGTTTTTTGTAACAGTTCCTGCGGTACCAGGTAGATATACACCCGGTATATCATATATAAATTTCTTATTCGCAGCCGAGATGATACCAGGTGTTTTAGACCTGGTATCATCGGATTCAACGTGTTAAGAGTAAAACTAGTTTAGAATTGGAATCGATCGCAAACGTCCATTGGTTGTTTTAACAAGTTTTTTTCTACTTTTAAGTAGCTCCGTATATCTAAAAGTTATGAAAAATACAATGGCGGAAAAAGGTTCGCGAAGAAAACAGTGTTATATATCGAGAGAAGCAGAAGAAATTGCTGAATCGGACAGTGAAAATTACCTCGGTTGTATAGCAGCGAAATGTTCAATAACAAAATCTAGAGCCACTTCCATGTTCTGAGGGCTGGAGTTGATGACGGACACGATGACGGAGTGCCGGTCCTGGTCGCGGACTGCTGATGTCGGACTGATCACTTGGTTCAGGTAGCTGCAAATTTACACACATTTTAATTAAGATGCATCAATTTATATTATTACTTAAACTAGAGTTACTCGCGACTTTGTCCGTGTGAAATTAAAAAAATGTTAAAAAATATCATCTATGTCACTTACAGATCTTTCTAACGATAAAAGACTTTTTAAAATCGGTGCAGCAATTATTACGTTAATCGAATACATACGAAAATCCAAAAATACAAATCTTTCCTCTTTGTAATATTAGCATAAGTAAATAATTTGTGTCCGGTTCAAAAAAAATACCAATCGAATCGTAGACTTCGAACTCCTTTTCGAAGTCGATTAAAAAAATGGTATCAATAGATAAAAGAATAAATTTGCTTTGAATACAGAATCAATTGTATTGATTATTTAAATTATATTAAACCGTTACGCCAGGGGTGGCGAAACTTTATGCATCAAAGTGGCATTTTTTATAGAAATTTGTATTCCGATCTTAGACGTGCTAACAAACGATTTAAACTGATTATTGCGTTAATTCCATGATGCATAGTAATAAGTTTTTCATAGTGTTTTTATGATCATTAACGTGCCTAAAATATTGTGTCGTGTTCCATTTATGGCACACGTGCCAGTGGTTTCCCATCCCTGCATTGCGAGATAGTAAAATCTGCATAGAATTGATATCAGGCCAATAACTCACAAGTCGCGTCGTTCAGCATTCGAAGTGCAGCCGAGAGCGTTGAGTAGAATAGATTGTTCGCTGGAGTCGGTGCTGGCGAGGTATTGATTCCAGAGGAAGTTGAAGTTATTGACGTCGCCGCCGCGCAGACCGGAGCAGAATACTGTGGTCTGGACGTCAGGGTTCAAACGCTGACCTGGATACAATCTTTTGTTATTCAAATCTTTGTACCTAACAATTATATGTCGGAGGTTTTAGCTGTTTTTATGTTTTCCTTTTTATAACTGTCAGATGTCAGATGTCAATTCAAAAATAAGAAAGATAAAGAAAAAAATGTTAATGACGATGGTTGTAAATTAATTTAAAAAAAAAACCGCTGATTCCACTTATTTGCAACGATCCCACATATATTATGCTGTTTGTAAAACACACTACAAATATTGCTACACAGTCAAAGATGTTTAAGAAATATATAGACTAGGCATATTCACACTTCACTTAACATTTTTCAGGTGTCACTTAGAGCGTGCGCACACCTTTGACTAAACTATCGCACGACTGTTTAGTCTCGCTTCTTCCTATGAGCTTACATTTTTTCTTTTAAATAGAAGAGTACGTGACATGGTCAATGTCAAAATGATACATGATTCAACCTTAATTGAAATTTATTCCAATTCCAAAATTTTCTAAGGAAGTACCGGTGGAAAAATGTGTGTTCTATGTCTAGTCTATATATTTTTTAAAAGTCTTTGCTTTGTACACAACCGAACTGTTCAGCTAACAACAGTTTGAACAGAATGTAGCGGGCCTAAAATAAAATACCGCAATTTTTTTAACTTTTCTTAGATGTTACATACTTGGGTTATTCCTGAACTGCTCCAGAAGTTCCTGCGAGCGGTTGACGCAGTGCTGGTTGCCGAGCCTGCAGTGGATGTCGAGGACGATATTCCTGTGGTAAGCGGTCACGTGCTCTTCTGGTAATTGAGAAGAGAAACCCAAACGGTCGTACAAAGGTGTTGATAGTTCCAGCATGTAAGTCTGTTGGTAAGAAATATGAGTTCAATGATTGTTCTTATTGTAATTCTTGACAAGACTAGAAACACTTAAATAGACTTAAAACTGGATTTATATCTAGACTTCTTCACTCTTGTGTCTTATATGAATACACGACAAATTATTTTTTTACTTTCTTAAGTACATTAATGTATTATTTTTTTCTAAATAAACTATTGTTAGCTTATAAAACATATCCAAGATTTTTAATCAAAAAATTAAGGGTAACAATATTAGCGTCACAGTTTATATCTAGTCTAGTTTAGATAAATAGCTAACCTTATATAGATCGTAGACATCTGATCCACTGAGGACAATGTCTAGATAGCTTAGCGCAGTATTAGCTGATGCCCATGGGATGTAGTCTGCTTCTTGCACTAAATACCGAGAGATCTCGAAAGCGTGTACGTAATTCTGGAAGAAATGATATCATAAATATTGAAAAACTGCTGTTAATTCGACGTTATTAACTTCGTTATCTCTTATAACAATACTAGCTTTCGCCCGTGACTCCGTCCGTGTTTAAGTAGAAAAAACAAAAGTAAGTAGCCTATGTGTTCTTCCATACTATCCTCTGCATCTATACCAAATTTCATTTAAATCCGTTTAGCAGTTTAGGCTACAAACTCTAACAAACATTTTCATCCATCTAAACTTTCACATTTGTAATATTGGTAAGATAGGTAAAAATGCTATAAAAAGAAGTTTAAAGAAAACAAAATAAAATATAACAAATATTGATTAATTGGAATTCGATAAATTGTTTTTTCTTTTAAATTCATTTATTCTATTCTACAATTTAATATAAAATATTATTATAAGAAGTTGTAGACATATCAATATAATCTGGACTATCCAAACACGATAAAGATTGGTCATACCCACTGATAGTGGGAAAAATGTATGATCTCATCGATTCTTTTTCTTAAATTTAAGATATAAAGTTACACTTAATTTGAACTCTTATTGCTTAATATTATAAATGCGAAAGTTTATATGAGTAAATGTTTGTTGGACGGATCTCAATGAACTTTGCACATAATACACATTTTTAATTCTACGCACTCGGAGTCGCGGGAGAGAGCTAGTATGATCCTCTGACCTGATTATTTAATACGTCTGATGTCATAAATAAAATTAATCATTTATTTTCTCTATCTCGGAAGTCCAAGATATTTGTAATAGAAATGTTCACTTACTAATAACAATTCGTAAAATAAACATAATAAAAGTTACTTTACATCTACCTATAAATTCATAAACAAGGATAAATCTTTGAAATACAAATTAGATATTTATTACGAGGATGTTTTATTGAGGTTATAAAATATAATAAGCTAGTACATCCTCGTAAATCACATCTCGAAGACGGTAAACCGTTTAGCGTCGCTCGAATGCTTTGTCACGTATCGGGGACAGCGTCTCTGTTTGTTTAGAGGGGAGATTAACATTTGTATAACTAGATGTCGCTCGTGACTTCGTCTGTGTGGAATTAAAAAGTTTGTAAATAGCCTATACTCTTAATAGACTTTAATACACGTATGATACAAATTTCAGACCCGTTAGGTATTTTGGATTTGCGGGGTATCAAACAACACTCATGCACAATGCATAACTTGTATGCAAAAATAATTGTCTTGGCAATGTACCTAGTCTTAAAACAGAACGCTTTGACGTTTTTATAGTGCACAAACGCTAGCGTCCTAACTCGTAAGTGCTAAGTCGTAGAAATGAACGATGACTGGTCTATTTGCTGTTAATAATTCAGGGAATAGAAACAATTACGATTTAGAACGGAGCACAGCATACGCTGAGCTGACCACATTTTGCCACGATTATATGTTTTCTTTAGAATAAGACCTTTATGTAATTTCTTTTTCGTGGCAATAAATACATATTCATTTAAGAAAAGACCACGAAATGTTAGTGAAAATTTTCATATTCGTATGGCATCTTTAAATCGGCAATGTGTGATTAGTATCAGTCGATCAGGTGACGAAATGATAACAACGGTTCTATCAAAGTGAGTCATAGTTTCGACACACTTCAGATGTTGATCGATTAGATAATACAAAATATACTTTTTATCCCGACTTATGGCCGGTTTCCCAGCTACATTTAACCATACGTTAGAGTTTTGGTTTTCCGAACTACGTAACTTGAGTTTGCCTCTGTTGATGAGTAATGATAAAATAAATGAAAACTTCAGAAACTTAGCATTAGTTAAATTTTATCTGGCTACTTAACAATTATAGCCCTGGTGGATCGATTACTGTCACTAACTAGCTGTTGCTTGCGACTTCGTCTACGTGAAATATAAAATAATTAAAATAGGCTATGTAGCTTTTTAATGGTTAAGGAATTTTTGAAATCGGCTCTGTAGTTTTTGAGTTATTTCAATACATATGAAAATACAAATCTTTCGTAGATAATAAATGATTATTTTGCATATTAAGTAATATTTCATATATTTGCAACAATTTTCAAGATGAGGATTGAGATTTTTAAAATATCCCTCAAAATTGCGACGTGTTGATAAATTTAATATCCCGCCACCCGATAGTATTGACGGCGCTCCCTCGTAACGTATACTGTTGACATAGGTTACCTACAAGTTACAGAGACTACAAGATTATTATTTTTTTAATCAAAACTGTATTTCTTTTTATCAAAAGGTTAATTTATTAAGAAATCAATATATTTCAGTGTATATAAACTAATTTTATTCCGTATTTCTTTATGTTATTCGTTAGCAATAGCTTACATAAATTTCAATCTCATAGAAAACAATAGAACGTATTTCTTGTAAAATCTATTTACTTTTTATTATCTATAAATATATCAAAATTGAGTTATCTTTACTGAGGAAGTTTGAAATCAATGTTCTTTTTAAATAGCACTTTTTATTGTTTTTTTTACTGTTTGCTACATTTTATCTCTGTCATGCAATGCTCTGTTCAGGTGAAGCGACCGTCGTTTTGGAAGGAAAACATGCCGGAGGAAGATAGCGCTTTAGACATTTTGACATTTATTACGAAACGTACGTGAATTTTCCGACTTATTTCGTTTTTAATTTGCTATTATTATTTACGAGATTTTATCAAAGATATTAACGTTTTAAAAATGTAGAGCAAATGGAATGAATATAAATAATTCGTTTGAAAAATAATTAAATTCAAAGCCGACTTCAATTTGGGTTCTTTTTAGGATACAGACATAATATTACTTAATATAAAGTTAAATTATAAAATTATAAAATAGTGAATGCTAGCCGTTTAATCTTACTAATATTATAAATGTGAAAGTTTAGATGAATGTTCGTTAGAGTTTGTAGCCTAAACTACTGAACAGATCTCGATGAAAATTGGCATCTTTAGTCTGGAAGAACATAGGATACTTTTTTTATTCCATACGAACGGAGTCGCGGGCGAAAGCTAGTTATAATAATGCCTTACCAAAGTTTAAATAATTTAAGTATAAAATTATTATACTCACAAGTCTGCCGTTCCTCGCGAGGTTAAACGAGTCGTCAACAATTTGAGCGCGGTTCAGAACGTGGATGGTCTGATGGCTGGAGTTCAGTACACGAGCCAGAGCTTGCCAGTTCTCCACATCGTAGTTCACACGATAGTAACCTGTATGTAAAGAAAATAAAGTGGTTATTCCCTTAGCTACTGATACTCAAGTAATTCTTATCTGCTCTATTACTAATTCTACCTTTATAAGATAAGGATGCTGGGGTTTTCTTTCATTTTGTCATTACCTAGCGATTCAATAATGTTAAGTTGGCCCAAGTTTCAAGTAAAACACAAGTTACGTTAGGAGACGAATTTCATAATGTTATCGAACCAAAAACACTAATGAATGGTTAAACTTAGCTGGGAAACTGGTAAATACACGGGTTAGTTAAACTTTAATTAGTAAATCTGTTAAGAATGAGACTAACCTGTCTGTTGCTTGTTGACAATGTACCAATCAGCATTGGAAAGTCCGGGGATGTCGAAGGAGACGGCGGGGAAGGAGGGAGGAACCCAACCCTGAGGGCTGGTGTTAGAGAAGTCAGCGTTGGTCGACAAAACCCAGTTGATGGGCACATGCCAACGGTAGTAAGAAGACAGCTGTCTGTTTGTCAGGAAACGTTCCTACGGGTATAAAAAATAGTTAAATGACTTGTTTTTATGATATAATAAGAAAAGTATTATAATAAGTTATATAAACTCAAATACACAGTTGAAATTAAAAATCTAAAAATAATGCGAAAATTTAGATGAATGGATGGATGTTTATTACAATTTGTAGTATAAAATCTCGTTGAAGTTTGGTGTAGATGGTGAAAATTGGTAGATACCACGGGGGAGCAATCGCGTGCGAAAGGAAAATTTTAAATAATATTTACAACACTAGCAATAATTGTATTTACCAATGAACCAAAAGAATAAAACAAAGTATAATGTACCTGAGAAACAAAAATAGATTGTGCTCCCGGGGCAGAGCGCCGGACAGTCAGCACAGGGAAGCCACCCTGGTTGGTCCATCTATCTAGTACGGTCGCAAGTGGCCAGGGTATGCTATGAGAGGACTCATCCAAAGCTTGCTGGAGAGCAGTGTAAAGATCCGGAGGAGTGACCGCGCGACGAGAACTACATTCAATATTTGAATTAGCTAAAGTAAAACAATCGACGATCGCACAACTGTTGTGCGATCGTCGATTGTTTCGCAGCATTCAACTGTTTCGTTGCACAAGTAAACATCGTGTAGTGTTTTTTTTTATATTTAAAATAAGGTGGCAAACGAGCGAGCGGCCTGAATCCTCCGAAATGGAAAGCGATCGCGGCCTATAAACATCCGCAATTGTAGATGCCTTGCCTACCCTAAATTGACGGGGGAGGAGACGCACATAAAGAGGATATTTCCCCTTCCTATGCGTCTTCTCCACCGTCAAATCCACTTTTCCTTCCAATCCTTTCCTCTTAAGAAAAGGGTGAAAAGGGAAAGGGGCTAAAATTAGGCCTCCGGCACTACTCTCATCAGACAAAACGCGGAATTGCTTCCACTTCACGCCTGTCTTCTGTGTGGTCGTGGTATTACACCGGGCGAGCCGGCCCATTCGTGCGAAGATGTTAAAGCGGGCTCTACCACTGTTGTGTAACTTCCATAGTTTATAGGAATCAAATCGCGACTAAACAGTCGTGCGATAGTTTAGTCTAAGGTTTGGGCATGCTCTTATTTTACTATTTGTCAAGGGATGTGTTCTTTTAGGTGCTTTAAAATCTTTATTTCTGAAATTTCTAAAAAAGCGTAAACCTAGAAGTAAAATCTCAAAATTATAGTACATCTCGTTTTATATTGTAAAATTAAAATTTATCTCACTTAATAAACTGATTTATAAAAAAACTTAATGTCGAGCTTATGTTAAAATTACTTACTTGCTACGTAAGTAGATGACAAGTCCCCTCCTGAATACTTCGGGCGTTAGGAAGTGCTGCATCATACGAATCACGGAGCCAGCTAAGATTAAGTCATATTTTTATATTCAAGAACATAAATATAAAAAAAACACAGTCTATCCAGAAGTAGACATAAAAAATAAAAAATGATTTACTTACATTTCTGATAAGCGACAGCGTTAAAAGTCCCTATGATTTGTGAAGGAGTGAAGACGGGGTGGGTCATGGGGTTGACACCGAGCACTGCGTCATTTTGGAAAACGTTTTGTAACAAAAGTACAAACTGATCCATCATACGCCATTCTGGTAACACCTGATAGCACAAAAAATAGTCAATCCTTCTTAAAGGTTAATTTACTTCCCTATTAGAATCGTTAAGTTTCATCAACTAAAAATAATTTACTATGGAACTCTTAAATCTAACAAGAAGTCTACACAAAGCAACTATATATACAACTAGCTGTTGCTCGCGACTTCGTCTGTGTGAAATTTAAAATATAGCCTATGTTATTCACTGATAACGTAGCTTTTTAATTGTGAAAGAAATTAAAATCGGTCCAGTAGTTTTTGAGTTATTTCAATCCATACAAAAATACAAATCTATCTTTCTCTTTATAACATTAAATGTAGACTTCGAAAGAATGCTTAGTGAGAAGAATGAAGACATAAAAAAATAGAAGGGTCGTTGAATTTTTATCGCAAGCATATGGAGTATCTATACTTTATCAAGGTCTTTTCATATGCTTTACTACTTACCAAATCTGTAGCGAAATTTTCAAAGAAGTTGGCAAACCCTTCGTTCAGCCAAGTATAAGTCCACGTTGTGGGGCTGACTTCATTACCGAACCACATGTGGACGTTCTCATGGCAGATGATACGTCCGATGTTCTGCCGCGTGTTGGTCGTTGTGATGCCATCACGCACCAGCAGAGCTACCTCTCTTTAACATTGTAAACAAGACGTTCATCATCATTATCAACTTGCCCTTATCCCTACGGAGGGTCGGCACAGTATGTGCTCTTCAATATATTTCTATCAGGCGTCATATTTGAATGGTAATAAAGAAGTAAGCAAAGAAATTGATTTTAGATTGTTAAATCTTTCTGGTAATTTATGTACAATTATTGAATACATACAAGAAAATTACCTGCATAAAACATAAAAATATTTAGTATTCATGAGGAAAGAATAAGTGAAAATGTTTCATTACGTCAACTTATTCTCGAGTAGCTAATTCAGTGAGTGCGTTAAGTTCATTTGTTCTTTCGTAATGAGGTCTCGGCTGTTACCGACGTAAACGGTCCTCTGAGAATGACAACCATTCCTAGATTACAGCTCTACGTGCTTCTAAATTACAGTACTTAAGTAACTAAGAAAAGATTTTATCCTGCATTCAAATTAATATTAAAAAAATAGGGTAACTTTGCAATGAATTGTATCTATAAATGGGAAAGACAAAATTAATTTTGCTCTGTTTTATTTAATATAAGAAATTAAAAAGTTTTATAAGTTTAAAACAGACCTGTAAATAACAAGACCCCAGTTCTCCATAGCGCCAGCGGCAAAATCTGGTACAGCCGCTTTATCCATCTTGGGGAAAGCGTAAGTGAACTCTGTGTAGTTCTCCAGAGCGATCATATTCCTTTGGCCGAAGTCCAAAGCGAACGTAGCCGTGTTCTGAGTGCCAGGCCGAGAGTATACTCTGAACGGAACATTGTAGAGCGGGCTCGCTTCGTTGGTGACGTATTCGAATTTGGATACTAAGTACGCGATGAGGTATGAAGACATCATGAGGGTATCTTGGAACTCAAATTTGCGATAGCCAGCAACTTCGGGTCTGAAATATATGATATATACGTAGTTCCTAGCTTACTTTGAAAAAACAAAGCCATTTAAAATTAACTGTCTTCAATATCATCATCTCCCCTACCTTATTCTACTCCCGTAGGTTTGGTGCGCCAAGTTTTCGTCTTGAAAATAGCTCTATCATCCATCATCTCAAAAATCACTCCCTTCTTGATCACTTCACCTTTCACGCAATCCATCCATCACTTTCCAGGTCTACCGGTGTATCCAAAAATGTCTTTAAGATGAAACAAAAAAGTTATGTTCACTTTATTCATACATTCTACTTACTTTAAGAGATCAGTTCTTTCCGGCATGTTGCTCCTGACAACGGGGTACGCAGGAGGGGCGTAGATGGTGGTCCTGAACACCGCCTTGTAGGCAGGCTCGTCATAGCAGGGGAACGCGCGGCGGGCGAACGTAGGTTGAAGTTGTGATGTAATCAGACGCCTACAAAACGACATTTGTATCAAGACATGCTTGTATGATTGGCACACGTGCCGTTATTAATAAACTATTCTGTCTATTATATCCAAGAATTCAAATCCGTATTGTATTTTCTCTTTATGTCCTTCTTTAGACTATTCCGTAGGTGTATTAGCATTTACTACTAATCTAGTAAGTTTAGATTCTGCTTCCCGATGGGGTCACCCAACAACTTATTAGCTTCATGTTACTTTTTCTTGTGCTCTCTCTATAAAAAATAGTTTAAAACACTTACTGTGGTCCTACTCCAGCCTCTTCATAAGTGGAGATATAAACTCCGAACATGTTCTCAGCGAATCTGCTGGTATAACTAATGTCGACAATATAAGTCAGTCCCATAACTAGCGGTGTGTTTGAGTTGATTGTTAGGAAATGCGTATTATCAGTCGCATGGTCGAAACTCAAGAAGAGATTCTGTTGAAGACTATCCGATCTGGTGAGACGTATGCTGTGGATCTGCATTTCCATAGCTTGCAGTACAATCTGGTTTGTAGTTCTTCTTGGAACTATCCTAATGGTGACGTCGCCTCGGAAACTGTCTGTGACGTCAGGGTTCAAGAACAATCTGACGTCGTAGAATGTGGGGTAGGACTCTCCCGGCAGGAGATAGTGCTGGTAATTGACGTTCCTTGTGACGTCATCTTCAACGTCTAACGGGACGCTTAGCGCGGATCCCAATAAGGAGACTAATAGAAGTAAATACATTTCTGAAAAGTTTAAAAGACGAAATTAATAACTTTAATCTAGAGATTTGTTGAGTCATGGTTTTGAATCGATTAGTATGTTTAGTGAAGTCATTTAGGTAAGTATCAAATAATTTACATGAATGTTATTTGCTAATATTTTAAAGTATTCAAATATTGCTCTTTAAAAACTAATGTTTGTTGTAGGACCTAATGATATCTATACTTCTATACTATTACAATAAAGTGTAAACACACACTTCCTTGTTGCCTGAGATGTCAGCAATTACAGCATGTTTTTGAATAATTCTTTTTTAGATAAAAGCCCTAGACTTACGTCAGGCTATAGGCTATATATTTTAACGCCATTAAACTTAAGGGGTAAACATTTTGGATAAAAACCCTAATGTGGGAAAGAGACCATAAGTTGCTGCCAACGTAAAGAAAGGACAACCTTTGTCATCATGTCATGTCATTTAGACATTTGCAATTTATAAATTGGCAAATGTAAACGGTAAAATGAAGTTTTTATGACGATGATGACCTGCGAATGAAGCCGCATGGGAACAACTAGTCAATTTATAAAGGAAAGATTTAAATTCTTTGTTTACTTAAAATTCGTATACTCGTGAGCTTTTAATGCTAAAATTATTTATTTTGATATCACAAAGTCAGCCTAAATAATAATCCTGATCGATAGCTTGTAAAACAATCATTAATTTCTTTATCAATGATAGTGTGACCTTGACTTATCATTTTTGCATTTTACAATTAGATTGCTTAGATATTCTTTTGCTACATTACTTATATATTTGTATTGTTGAAGAATAATTTAAGGCGTTTAAGTAAAATTAAAATGTTCTAAACTAGCGAGAACCATCTTTCGACCACATCATAAATTAACATTAGATGGGACTTTATTAGATGATAGATTAGATGGGACAAGAGCATCGGTGGCTCAGTGGTTTAAACACTTGAATTGTAATCTACAGGTCTTGGGTTCGAATCCCGCCATGTACCAATGTGATTTTCGATTTTTCGAATTTTCATATGTACATAATTTACCCGACGTGCTTACGGTGAAGGAACATCGTGATGCAACCTGCACATATCGGCGAAGAAATTCAAAAGATATGTGTGGAGTCAACCAACCCGCACTTGGCCAGCGTGGTTGACTATGGCCTAGTCACACCTTATTAGAGTAGGCTCCGAGCCCCTCGGTGGGGACGTGTAGTGAGCTGGTGATGATGATGATGATGATGATGATGATGAGATGGGTCTTGGTCTAGGGCTACATACCACTATAAGTTGCTTTACGTTATTTTTCGCTGTATTGATGTGAGGAATTAAAATAAATTATAAAAAAATCATAGCCTACGTTACTTAGTGATTATTTAGCTTTCTAATAATGAAAGAATTTTTAAATCCAATCCAGTAGTTTTTGAGTTCATTCGTTATATACAGACATACAAATCTTTTAGAAGATATATACTAAAAACGTACTGAAGAACATAAAGCAATAACTCTCTGTAATTTTAAATTATTTTAGCCGAAGTAATAAATTTCGGTTATTATCTATTTCATAGATAATCCGTTATCCCATTGATATGTTTATCTTTGGAGTAAAGATTAAAGTAATAAAATTTATTTACCTTAAAGTTTCAAAACATTTCAACCCAATTTTAGGAAAGTTGTTGATTTATATCATAATTACGATATTTATCTAATTGTTATTAGTTCGGAATTTCGGCATAAAAGTATGCAAAAAAACTACTAGATATGGTACATGTATAATGATTAATTAAGTGTAGATTAAATCTATTTTAACTAATATTACGATAAAAAAATAATTTATCGATTAGATGTGTTTTTATATAAATCGTCGTGAAAAGTATGTCAAATTACTGTTTTGAAGGTCAAGCTTTAAAATCCTACTCTAATAGAGAAGAATACGATTATTATAGATATCTCTACCATTATATTAAAGCGTAAACACACACTTCTTTGTTCCCTATGTTAGCAATTACAGCACATTTTTGAATAATACTTTTTTTGAATAAAAAGCCATACACTTACGTCACACTTTAGGCTACATATATTACGCCATTAAACTTAGGGGTACATCTTTTGGATAAAAACCCTAATGTGGGAAAGAGACCATAAGTTGCTGCCAACATCAAAGAAGTAAGGTTGCCATGGTTTCTCATGTCATGTCATTTTGACATTTGTAATTGATAATTTGACACATGTAAACAACAAGATAAAATTTTCATAATTTTATGCGGATGAAGTCGCACGGGAACAGCTAGTAAAGAACAAGATAGGAAGGCGATTGAAGGGCCTAGGTTTTTAGTAATCCTGATTAATAACAGTGGAAGCCGAAGGTTACTAGTGTAGTCTCAATCGAACAGAAATTAAAAACAATATCGAAAGACTTACAATAGAGGTCTGAAATATGAATAAAATATACTGTTTTAATTATATTTTACTTTTAGATACTTTTTCATCACAAGCTCACTGAACGTCCCGACCGAGGGGCTCAGAGCCTACCCTATGTTAGGGTGACTAGGCCATAGTCAACCACGCTGGCCAAATGCGGGTTGGTTGACTTCGCACATATCTTTAAATTTCTTCGCTGATATGTGCAGGTTCCATCACGATGTTTTCCTTCACCGTAAAAATGTCGGGTAAATTATGTACATATGAAAAATTCGAAAAATCGAAAATCACATTGGTACACGGCGGGATTCGAACTCAAGACCCGTAGATTACAAGTCAAGTGCTTAAACCACTAAGCCACCGACGCTCTATAAAAGATACTATGGTAAGTTAATTGTATTTAACGTTGAAACAATGAATCATATATAACTACAACAAAATGATCATTTAATTTTTTTTTTAAACATATTTTCCTATAAGATAGATATTTAGTGGTTTCGATCTAAACATAGACAACTAAAAAATGTGACCTTCTGACCATATTAGTATGCAATCTGATATAGTGAAGTTACAATTAAACAAAGTAATACTGATCATTTTCTTTGTGAACATCCCGTATATTATAAAGGCAAAGATATGTAGTATGAACTATGAAAGCTATATATTTATTGTTTTGTTATAAAGTAAAATATGTTAACGAGGTACTTACTGCAATGTATTTACTAAGACACTGACGATGATAGAATGAAATAAGTAAATAACGATTTAAATACTCCAATTAGGGAAATTAGGGTACCCGAGGTGAATTCTCCTAATCTTGTATTATACCAATAGCATTATACTTAAAGATATGTGTTACTGGTATTGAGGTTGTATTTCAAAACCCAATATTACAAATGTAGTTGAATTAGTAAATAAATATTTTCAACCCTACCTCCAAAAATTAAAAAACGCGAAGGATGGGTAAAGTGAGAGACGTCGATTTAAAAAAATAACATGAAATAAATCATAACTCTAAGGGTTTGAGGAAGAAGTTTTGCTGGAGACAACACCTATTCTTTCTTCTGAACACGCTGTATGTATTTCTAACCTTAAAAATGTACTTACAAACATAGATGTCGCCTGTTTCGATATAATAGGACGTTCATTTCCTCCATGTCTTGTTTTATTATTATAATATTAATTGTCGTTTTTTCCATATTGCCGAACATCTTGAAACTGTCTAACGCAAAACGCGCTGTTTGTGCAATTTTCTTAACCTGTTAAATAATACACAAATAAGGTTGAAAATTTTCCCTTGTATTAAAAATCTTACGTAGAAGTAATTTTTTATGATGAGGATTCTATTAGTTAATTCGGTGCATTTAATTGTAAGAAAAATATACGGAACCCAACAATTTAGTCTTTTTATCCTGCTATAATATATTTATCAATGACTAGCTGTCCCGTGCGGTTTCATCCGGATGAAATTATGAATATTTTGTTATAAATTTAAATTTGTCAAACTATCAATTGCAAATGTCCAAAATGACATATCATGATGACAAACCATCGCAATCTTAGTTCCTTGATGTTGGCTTGTAATTTATGGTCCCTTTCCCACACTGAAATTTGTATCCAATTTATGTACCCCTAAGTTTAATCGCGTGAAAGTATAGAGCCTAAAGCGTGACGTGAGTGTAGGGCTTTTAATTAAAGAAAGAATTATTCAGAAATATGCTATGATTGCTGATATCTTACGCCACAAAGTAGTGTGTGTTTACGTTTTATTATATTAGTACAGATAAGGTAAAAATTATTGACGTGCCTAATGCTATATCATGATTAATACAAATCTTATCAAATCATATTTGACCGACGCAATTTTTAATACTATTATATCCGAGTTAAAGATAAACTAAACATACTAATGACGCAGAAAAATTTATTTCAAAACCAATGTAAATGCCTTCTGAAGATTATATTGTACCTATGCCCCAGCTTCGCCTGGGCAAAGAAAATACGACTCATATCTTTTCTGTCATATCCATACCCTTCTCGTCAATGTAAAATATAGACTTTATCTATTCCTTATATTAATAAAGAGAAAAGATTTGTATGTTTTGGAATAACGCAAAAATTACTAGGCCGATTTTAAAAATTGTTACCATTGAGTGCCATAGGCTATGTTTTTAATGTCACGCGGACGAAATCGATAGCAACA
This sequence comes from Papilio polytes, assembly GCF_000836215.1. Lineage (NCBI taxonomy): Eukaryota > Metazoa > Arthropoda > Insecta > Lepidoptera > Papilionidae > Papilio > Papilio polytes. The sequence continues at coordinate 928,969 of NW_013526693.1, read as the reverse complement.
GCTAGTCAGAGATAATGTAGGTTTCTAATAATGTAGTTTCGGAGCCTTTTAAATACAAGTAATTAATGTTTAATCTTTGTAATATTAGTATAATTGTACAATAAAAATTTAAATTTTTACAATAAAACCTTGAGTAAACCTTGAGTGACTTGTTAAATGGGAAAGTATATTTTATACAGTGGTAGTGCCCGCTTTAACATCTTAGCACGAATGGCTGGCTCGCCCGGTGTAATACCACGACCACACAGAAGACAGGCGTGAAATGGAACCAATTCCGTGTTTCGTCTGATGAGTGTGGTGCCGGAGGCCTAATTTAAGTCCCTTTTTCTTTACCACCCTTTTCTTATAAGGAGAGGTTGGGAAGGGGAAATGGATTGACAGTGGGGGAGATGCATAGGAAGGGGAAATATCCTCTTTATGTGCGTCTCCTCTTCCGTCGGATAAGGGTAGGCAACGCATGTGCAATTGCGGATGTCTATGGGGATCGGTCGCTTTGCCATTTTGGCGATTTTAGTTAGCCGCTTGCTCGTTTGCCACCTTATGTTATAAAAAAAAAAGTAATTTTAATTTCGCTTTAAATGTTTATATTCTAATTATTACAGTACTCTTTATGTATGATCGTAATTGAGTTTCAGATTAATAGCCACTTAAGATATTTACAGAGACTTATCATTAAACGATAAAAGTATTACCCGGCATTACTAAATTTATTACAAACGTCCAAAATATTTCTTCAATAAAACAAGGCTCGTCATTATCCAAAGAACGATTTGGTTTAAAATGTAAATCTATTGTTTCATTGTACTTGGAACTATTTACCAAATTCAATGTTAGTTAAATTATGATAAATGTACTTGTACTATACAAAATGATTTCTTATGAATTTTTAAGCCACTCTTATACTTAAGGAATATCTTCTAGTCGTTGGAGCAATTAACAGTCCCTCAATTATCAATTTTAAATCCCTTAGTTTAATAAGTCAGCTATTCCTTTAAAAAAATCGAATATTTTATACGTCAAACCGGCGACTACTTCAGATTCAACTGTGAAATTCTACTGTTCAGTTAAAATTGAAGACTTGTAACGGGCTTTACAAATCCTTTGGCATTCAAGTAATAACAAGCTGCAATAAAAATGTAAAACTATGCTAATATTACAAAGAGAAAAGATTTGTATTTTCGTATTATATATATGTAAACTGGTACCTTAGATAAAATCTTCTTTATTTGCTGTAAAACACACACATTATTTACAATATTTACAATAATTGATAAAATTGCATTTGTTAAAATCAAAACGTTGTTAAATTGTTTGCTTCACATCTTACATTCTCATTCGCGCCTAAATCGCCATTGTTTTCTTTTAAACAAATTATGTCTATCGCTTTCTTGACGGCCAGTACGATAATTAAATATTTTTACAACTTAAACAATTATCATTTTACAATTAACTAGCTCATAAAAATGTTACTATTTAATAGAAATATGCTTTTATTTTTAAATAAAAGAAAAATATATTTACGATTGTTGCTAGCGCCATCTATTATCACTTATGGTCTAACCATAAATTCCAATTTCAAAAATTCTTTCACCATCAAAAAGAAACATTATCCCTTAATATAATTTTATTAATTTAAAAAATGCGAAAGATTAGACGGATGGATGAATGGAAGGATATTTGTTAGAGTTTGTAGCCTAAATGGCTGAACGGATCTGGATGAAATTTGGCATAGATGTAGAGCATATCCTAGAAGAACACGTAGGCTACTTACTTTTTTCTTAATACCCCGCGGACGAAGTCGCGAACAACTGCTAGTATATTTGACGTTATAATTGTAACGTTATTAGTGATGTTCGGTCGACCATTAAATAGTATTAGTTCGATAGATCCGATAGCATCGGTATACGGAGTGTATCAGTACCCGCAGCGAAACTAGATATTGAATATTACATCTCATCACAGTATTGCATTTATCGTGTTCTAAATATCGTCTTTTGTTAAACAGTTCATTATTTATTGGATATTAAAGATTGAGAAAATCTGTTTTACCATATAACTAAAAAATATCTAATATTCAAATATTCTAGAACAGTTCTTTCAGTCTTGTTACTGGATCGAAATTAAAAAGAGCTGTTATTGGAGGTTATTATTACAAAACTTGATTTCAGCTTTCATTTTTCATTGAATTTAATTGGTAATTATAATCAATGATTTTCTGCTTACACCTAAAAATATAAAATTAACATTAACGTAATTTTAGACGACTTTTATTTTTTGGAAGTACCGTCGTTTGACCACTTAACCGTAACAATTTAATTACTGCCAGCTACTGGTCTGAACGACGTGCGGTGAACGCCTACTCCACGGATATACTCGTATATCCCCTCGATTATGGACTTGACAATCGATTTAGAATTAGGTTAAATTTTGTATTGAGAAAATGTTATCAAAACCACATTTTTGTTAAGTATAAGCGCCTGTACATATTTAATAGCAAAAGCGCCTGCACTTTTTAAATAGCAAAATATAATTTATGCCACATTTTGTAATATAATAAGTTTTAACAGTTTTATATATCCAACCAAGCATTTACAAAATACATAAGTATAAGGGATTTAATTATAAAATGCTCAATATTGCTCGACCGTACTTCTAAAACTTTACAACCTAAGTAAGGTACTTGTACTAACTTACGACGGTATAAGGTAGCTAAGATCCAACATTAGAATCTGCTCGGTTAAGCTTAATAGGACACGGTCTGTGAGCAAACTCCCTTATACGTTGGTAGCGTATAGACAAACACTGTTACAAGAGAATTGTGTTGGTACTTCCTAGCGCTCTACAGTTCACACATAACGTCCTCTATTATACCAATGTTACTTATCTTAATAGATTTAGAGAATTACAATTTATGTTAATTAAATGAGAATACACTTGAATTATATTTCGATGGAATATCAAATGTACTTATTCAAATAAATCCCTCTTACAGTACATCTAACAGAACATGGATATACCTCTACCTCTATCTCTACCAGCTCACTACATGTCCCTACCGAGGGGCTCGGAGCCTACCCTAATATGGGGTGACTAGGCTAATAGTCAAACGCTGGCCAAGTGCGGGTTGGTTGACTTCACACATATCTTTTGAATTTCTTCGCCGATATGTGCAGGTTGCATCACGATGTTCCTTCACCGTAAGAACGTCGGGTAAATTATGTACATATGAAAATTCGAAAAATCGAAAATCACATTGGTACATGGCGGGATCCGAACCTGTAGATTTTTTCAAGTCAAGTGTTCAAACCACTGAGCCACCGACGCTACGTAACGTAATATGTGTGCGAGACGTGTAAAGAAACTAGTCTTATCAAAAAAAATCGTTAAAGCAAATAAAAATACACTCGTAAGTTTACAAACATTTCATTGATTTAATTTCCAGCAAAATGTTAACTCAGCAGTATAAAAAACTATATGTAAACAATTCTCGTTAAGTTTCAAGTTTATTGGTTGTTTGCTTCTGTTAATTGTATTTACTTTCACTTTGGAGCAACTGAAGTATACTTTTACAATCTGTTTCAAGACCTTTCAAATTTAAAATCAAATATGTCTACTTTTAACATTTGAAGGTATAAATTGGCTTCTACATATAAACCTGATTTTTATGTAGCCTAAAAAGTCACATTGAATTTCAAAATGTAGTACCAGGGTATGAAAATGCAATTGTTAAGTACTAGCTTTCACCCGCGATTCCGTCCGCGTGGTATTAAAAAAAATAAAGTGAGTAGCCTATTTGTTCTTCCAGACTATCACTACACCTACGTCAAATTTCATAGAAATCTGTTCAGTAGTTTAGTCTACAAACATCCATCTAAAATTTCGCATATATAATATTAGTAAGATAAGTAAGTACATGCCTATGAAGCTTTCTTAGATTGTAATATTTGTCTCAATTACAGAGTGTTAATTAAGTTCGTATTATGATAACTTAGACTATTTCAATACATAGATAAGTTATATAAAATCTTAAATTCTATATAAGATTTTCTTGACATCAAATCGTTGGAAATTAATATTTTTTTCCATTTCAAAAACTCCGGAGTTTGCTTCGTTACGTTTTAATTCACACATCAGCGGACTTCAATGCTGACGCATTGGTTTCATAAGAACTCGGTTTAATTTTAATACTCTCATACTTTTCAATATTTCCAATTAATTATAGAGTCAGTCATTTATGCAAATAGCAATAATTGAAACGAAACTTTTTGAAGATACAATTGTAAAATAAGTACTTATTATGTACTAGTAAATTGGACCATAGGTATATTTCATTTTCCAACCCCTACTATTGTCTACAGTCCTATTCTGTAAGATAAACCAACATATCTGTAATTGCACATGTCTATTGGCAGTCGCTTTGCTATATCATGTTAATTTGCAACTTATATTATAAAATTAGTTTAGGAGCAAATAAACGGCGAAAACACCGAATTAATAATTTATCGATATCCTTAACACCAGAGTTTTAAGAGAAAAGTACGCTTATATTGCATTTATCAAAGATTTTTTAATTTTATATACATTTAAAAGTAAATTTAGTTAACATGAAGACGCAAGAAAGTATGGATGAGGTGTGTGAAATGCGTTAGAAGGGAATTCAGATTTACGCCTGATATATCCCGTATGTATGTAGAGCACATACTGCTCTCCTTCATTCTGCTTCCTTATGGATATAGCTTATGATAGATAAATCGTTTAATATTAATAAGACTATTCCAGTGTTTCTCTACAAAAACTTCAATACTTTATACGTTTTTTCGAGTAATAACTGCATAAAGCCAGTGCAATTTCAGACACAGATTAAAAATGTATCTTCAATACATTGAAAGCAATCTATAGTGTTGTTGCAGTTTCGAATACGAGTGCTGTCGATGTCAAGCGAAATTCACAGCCTGTTGCGTCGTAGAACCGTAGCACCGTAGCGCCGCGCTACGCCGTAGTCAGTAATAGGGCGCGAGTCGAAGTTTCCGCCCGTCGCCCTGTGCTCTTCGTTCCTTTAAAGCCTCTTCTACGTTCAGAGTACAAACCCCGCGAATGAGTTGCCACAAGTTTTTAACGGTTGAATAACTATTTTTGGTTTTATTTAGTGTTTTATTCGATCTACGGTTGTTTTGTTTGGGCCATGAAGATTTTATTTCTATGGGTAAGTAGTTTTAGATATTAAAAAATACTCACACACATATTTATTATAGTTTTCGCCCGCGACTCCATCCGCGTGGAATTAAAAAAAACAAAAGCGTGTAGCCTATGTGTTCCAGACTATCCTCTACATCCGTACCAAATTTCATTCAAATCCGTTTAGCCGTTTAGGCTACAAACTCTAACAAACATCCATCCATCCATCTTAAAGCATATCTTTTGCATTCATAATATTAGCATGATTATATACTTTCCAAAGAATAAGTATGATTAAACATTTTTTTCTTGTGATTGTTAAACTCTATAATTTAAGATAGAACAATTAAAAATGCTAAATAAATATTTACATACTAGCTTTCGCCCGTGACTCCTTTTGTGTGGAATTAAAAAAAAACAAAACTGAGTAGCCTATGTGTTTTTCCAAGCTATTCTTTGCATCTGTGCCAAATTTCATAGAAATCCGTTCAGCCATTTAGGCCACAAGCTTTAACAAACATCCATCCATCTAAACTTTCGCATTTATAATATTAGTATGATAGTATGATTACATATCCATAATAACTTTTATTTAAGTAATTAATACAATAGACAAGATAAAATCGAAGTGGAGTAATTGAATTTTAAATAAAACAAATGAAAGCGTTCCACATGAAATCGAAATCGACGTGGATTAAAAAAAATGTTAAATCAATATGCTTTTAGTAAACATTTGAAAGCTCAATCGCTTAAAGTAGGACATGACAACTTAAGGTCATAGATTCGATAAATAACTTAGTTTTTATAGTGTTTTTTTTTTTAATTTTGAAGTAATACTATAAATAATACATTAGACATTAAATTTCGAGTTGTTAGTAAAGTTTAAAGTAAATTTATAATGAAAATATCGTATAATTCAAATATTTTTTCCTTAATTATAAATGTATGTAAGCTACTAACTTTTCCCGCGTCTTTGTTTGTGCGGAAGTAGTCTTATCAAGTAACCTATGTGTTCTTCCAGACCGTATTCTACATATACATACCTCCTAACAAACATCATCTATATAAAATTTTCGAAACAAAAAAAAGGAAAATCAGCTCGTAAATTGTCGTAATTATAATACCGATTGTCATTTTTAAAATTGCAGGCGCATTCTAAATTCAAATAATTCGTTGGTAAGCAAATAAACAGCCACGGTCAAATTTAAAATCATTTTATGAAAACTAGCTTTGCCGAGCTTTTTAACTAGACCACTATTACGTCAGAGCTTTCAAAAGCTCGTAGATGTAGTAATAGACAAGTTGGTACGGCTGTACCGTTCTACTTTGAATGAGATTGCATTGCTAGTGAAGTTTCATTTTAAACTGTTGCCTTTTTTCGTAACTTTCCAGTAAAATGATGCAAAGTGAAATATGATATTACTTTGTCCTTACTTGTTCTAGAATTATTTAGTACGCTTGTTGACGCACAGATTGTTTTGCTGTTTAGCACATTTTAATAGCTTTTACTGATAAGTTAAAATGGTTGTATATCTAGCCTAAAGATAGATCATACTCTTATGATAAAAACTTTTTACATATCTAAATTGATAATTTCTGCCTATCCGCTACTACTGACGTGTGGATGGTCTTAAGGGTTCTCGCGGAAGATCAGTGCTGGATACTTCAATTAGAAGCATCTAGTATTTACAGCTGAGCGAGGACCCAAACCGGTCACCATTGCAATTCTAATTTTAAATATTTCGCTTGTCCATCAATTACTTGTTTATTTTTTTATTTATTAGTTTTTTTTACTTCCTAGTTGTTCTGTAGTATTAATAAGATTATGTTTTATTTTCATTTTATTTTATTTCACTTAAATTGTAGTTTATCTTAGAACTATAACTTAATTGGTTCATGTCATAATTTCCGATGAACATTACCAGTGGATACGACTGGAAACGATGTAGTATTAGCAATGGATACTGTTGCTGTATTGTCTTTGTTTATAAAACTGTAATTGTATTGAGTTATTATTATAAGACAAAGGTTCAAAACCAGTGCTGGATTATACATACGAAAAAATAGAGTAGTTTTATTTTAAAATTTACAATTGTTTGCAAAAACCCTACAATCCTTTTTCCCGCATTTATAAACCGGGGACAAGGCTCAGTTAACTCTTAGAGATCAGTCTTTCGTAAAGCCGCACTGCGTTCTACATATCGTTTTGATTATTTTCTCTTAGTATACACACAAGTTGAGGTGAGAAATTTAGCTTAACTTTTTAACTAGTAAAGAATTTTGATATCAATAAAATAACGAAGTTATTTGTATTGACTGAATTCTCAAATATATTTAGAATTGAATAACAAAATGTGTTAAACATGGCTTACTAGCTTTCGCCCGCTACCTCGTCCACGTGGTAAGTCCAAAAGCAAGTAAAAAAACAACAGTAAGTAAATTGTGTTCTTCCATACTTCTCTCTACATCTTCGCCAAATTTCATTGATATCCGTTCAGCCTTCTCGGTGATAAATTCTAACATCCATCCATCCATCCAAACGTTTGCATTTACATTAGTAGGATATAATTATATTTCTGTTGAAGTATTCAGCTAACTTAACAAACCATGTTAACATACAAAACCTTTTAACAAACCTATGTTCACACATTGAAGCGTTTTTACCGATTCATCCCTTGAGGCTAATTTCCTACATTCAGCGTTAAGTGTGTATTTCGACTCACATGTTTTTTGAGTTTTCATTGACAAGTTTTCAGTAAGTATTACTATCTCTGTTATTTTAAAACAGAATGAGAGGGATAGAGAAAATATGTTGTCTCATTGTTTCTGTAGTGGAAATCCAAATGTTATACGCTCATTGATTTTATTAATATTTCTATTTGAGATATTTCTAAATATATTAATTAAATTTTATTAATATTATAAATGCGAAAGTTTTAACGGATAGATATTTGTTAGAGTTTTCCGCCTAAACGAATGAACAGAGCTCGATGAAATTTGGCATAGATGTAGAGGATAGTCTGGCAGAACACCTAAACTATTTACTTTGGTTTTTTTTAATACCAAGCAGACGTAGTCGCGGGCGAACGTTAGTACAATATTAATATCACAGGTATCTGTTTGACATTTTAATTGTATTTAGCTATTATTTAGTTTAATTCAATATTGAAATCAATTGTCATAAGCTTTATTGTATAACCACAATAAAGGCTCAATAATATTAATTAATTTACTGCTCTTAATACATTAAGTTATGACATATTTTAATAACTTAATTTATAAGTTAATTGGTATTATTAATTCGAAATTACTATTAGGAAAAATTCTTAACAAAGTAGACATAATATAAATGTTAAAAAACATTACTATTACGGAAATCGGGAGGCAATTTGCTCGTTTTACCCTTTCTATTATTAAAAAAACATTCATACTTTTTTGGGCTTCCTCAACCATCATATCCATTACATTTTTGTGTGAATAAGACATCCATACTAGTAATATTGAAATGTGTTTCTTAACTACATAAGATGAGTTTTACTCATTTATTTAGTTAACACTAATGAATCACTAAGTTGTAATAAAGTGAATGGAAACTTCAGCATCCCAGCACAAGTAATGTTAGTTTTAAAATAATTTAGGTACATTAAGTAAGATCTGAGTGTTTTTTTTTATATTTCGACCTGGATTCAGATTGAAATTAAGTTTTCAAGTTGTGACCGAGTGTAACATTAAGTATATGTTTTTTTATTCTGCTATTCTGTAAAACTCCGTGTTCTGCATTAGGATTCATTGAAAACCGGCGTTTCGGTGTACACCGCAGCACATGCCGATTGAAATCCTTTTCTTTTCTTGAAGAAACGAATTTCTTTCTGATACTACTCAGCTATATGACGCCTACTGCTGGGCATAGCCCTCCCCCGAATATCACCACGATAATCGGTCCTGTCCCTCTCGCATGCAGGATACTCCCTCAACCTTGACCAGATCATCGGTCCATCTTGCGGGAAAAGATCTATAACAATTATTAATTTATTTGATAAGTTTTAATTACGAGTAGTATATTTGCTAGTCTAAATAATATACATCAGCCTCCATGGAACATTAATTACAACTGTCTCTAATAATAGTGCGGGTAGATATTAAATTGTCAATATTATTCACAACTGACACCGCGTTATTAATTTGCTATTCGATTGTACAATTAATAGTGTTTCTGTTAACTGATGTACGTAAATAACGATAGAGTAATATTAAACTGTTGATATTCATTATTAAATAATTATTAAAATCTAATACCTTTTAAAGATACCATATCTTTGACGACACATAGAAATACAAAGGTGAAAAACAAGGATTGTTCTCAATTGAATTACATTCACATTAGCAAACCAATTTTATAAAAACGGAACAATTGATTAAAAAGAATCTGGAATACATAGTTAGTTTTTGTCATAAAGTGGCAAAGGTGTTCCCGCTGCTTATATGCCTTCTCTTATATAAAAAAGTATGTGATCAATGAATTCACAGAAATAAGCAAAGCGACCGCTGCCCACAGACTTGCACAATTGCAGACGCGTTGCCGATCTTTTACCAAGGGATACCCTTTTATATAATAGAGTGTTTGATGTGTATAAAAGTGGATTTGCATATGCGTTCCCTTCTCCATCAAATGCACTTTCCTGTTCTAGTATAATTTTTCTAACAATAAAAAAAATATGTCCGTGTATGTGTTTGGCCTGTAATCGCTTAGTGTTTTCTGTTATTACTCTGTTGTTACGTTACTTCGTATCCCTTAGTGTTTTTTTATAATGTATAGCGGCAAATGAGCAAGTGGCCACCTGAATCCACCGAAATGGAAACCGACCGCTGCCCATAAACATCCGCAATTGCAGATGCGAAATAATTAGTGTCTCTTACAACAGTCTGGTACATACAAGTAAATTACTACTTACACATATTAAAGCTTATATGATATGCTTTGTATTAAAACGAGTCGAGAATAATAGAGTGTGCCCAACCCCTCGGAATTAAACAAAAGGTCATTGTTTGATATCAGACTTCCACGATCAAGAGATTCTAAAGACTTATAAAGTAGCTACTGATGAACTCTATTGTTATAATATTCCTTCAATCTTTTACACTCGCAGTTATAATTCAAGCTAATGAGTCACTCAGAGAGACTTGATTAATAAGCAATTGTTATTCCCATTGGATCTCTAACAATAGATATCATTTTGCAGAACAATTTAATCACGAGGGAGTTGGACATTTGTACTCTGTGTACTTTGAACGCATGATCATTTAATAGTTACTTAAGTGATGAACTTGAGATACGAATATGTGGGTTTTTTGGGCACTATAATTACCATATGATCGTAAAGTTTAATCTTTAACTGTACGGTCACCTGCCAGTTAGTATTTAGCCTAGAACAAAACAGTTCGATTCATTAAAACTGCCAGAGCGTCTGTATCGTGGTTTTTCTATATATAATTATGACAATCGAGCGAACGTCGGGGTCCGCGGGTACCAGCCGAGCGCGTAGGCTCAAAATAAAAGGGTACGAAGGTTAAATTTTACGGTCGATGTGATTCCGACGAGGACAACCTTTACTTTAATGTAATCGTTAAATCACAACTGTTTTATATCTTTTTTTTAATAATTATATAACCATTGAACTCATAAACTTAATTGTTTTAGACAATTTTTTATCATATAAAAAAAATAATAAAAAACCTCGTTATTGCCATCCAAGAATACACAGAGTTGTACAAAATAACAAACATACATGAAAAAATTGTAACAGATGACGAAAGGGGGGAGGGTCAGCTTAACCGATACTGGTCATAATCGGTTCTAAATGTTCTAATTTCTTGAAATCTGAAACTAGAACCTTTGGTGCCGAAATATTATACATTATACACAACTACGAATTCTCTCATTGAAGTTTATTGCCAATATCATGTTAATTAGGAGTAGCGGTTACGTAAAATTACATTATTGAACAAACCATTTTTTTAAGGCTACTTACAGATAAAGATTAAATTGGACGCCAATTCCAAAAATATGCCGCAAAATAGGAATGAATAATGACTTCTAAAAATGCTTTAAAGTTCAGTTCATTTTTGACCGACTTCCCAAAAGAAGGAGGTATTCAATTCGTCGGTATATTTATTTTTTTTTTTTTTTTTTTTTTTTTTTTTTTTTTTTT
>NW_013526693.1:799278-915866 GCF_000836215.1 Papilio polytes | reverse complement strand
AAATTTATTGTTTTTGGTGTATTTTGTTTTGTTTTTAGTGCATTTTGTTTTGTTTTTCGTGTATTTTGTTTGGAAGTCGGTTTTGTTTTTTACTAATTATCTATGTAGCTGTACTAGAAATCGGGACAATTTTTATTGGATTACAAAAAAAGTTATTCTTTACATGTAGTTTTTTGAAATTCGAACATACCGAGATTAAATTTCAGATACGTAACGTAGGTATAATATAAATTCGTCTAACATAATTATTAATTTATAAGTCGGGTGTATGTAGATGGCTTATCATTTAATCCAACACGAAATATCATTTGTGAGCGGTGTTAACGTAATTTGCCTCCGGCATCGTGTCTCGTTTCACATATTAATCTTAACTCTCTATCAAATATTCTGAAAATATTTTATTAACCTAATACAATTCCTCACATTAACTTGACAAATAGGAAAATTTACAACATAAACGGCTGAGATAATTTAACAACAAACTGTCAATCAAGTGCAGCCCTTAAGCTTCTTTCAGACGTCACCAGAAACAGATGGCACTGTCTAATGTAAAAAATGTCATCCATAGATATAATTAGACATTTATAGTTAGAGAAGGCCAATAATAAACTGGCGATATTCAAAATCGTTCAGCAACATTTACATATCTTTAGAGATTAGCTTTGCAACGTGCCACTTGTCTGTTTCCGGTTGCACGATCAAACGCAGCCACCCGACCGTCGCTTACTTTGCAGATGAGGTAAGGGCGCGGTCGCATGGATGACACAGACGCCCGCCGGCTGCGGACAGCTAACGACAATCTGCACGCAGCCTTATCACTGACACTTGTGAGGAACAAAGAAATCTCATTTATAGTAATGAAAATTGAATTTAATTCACCTACCGTCAACTTCTATAATGATATAGTCATATTGATAAAAATGAGGGGAGAACTACACTATATTTATCTTCCCATAAATGACGTCACTGTGATATGAATTGAATGTCCACTTCATGACGAATCATAACCTACAAATTATTCATAATATTCGAAACACATCTTTTTGTTACAGGTACAATCCTAACAAAGTTGAAGACGAACATATTTACGCATTTACAAAGCAGGTGTGATACAACCGCAATCATCAGCACAGAACAATGAACGGCACAGAGGCGACTGACGTCAACCGCTCCACCCCTATCTACGCTATCGGCACGAGCTTCATCACGCAATGGTTTCTAATTATACTTTTTTACATTCTTTACTATAATAACACTTAAAACTGCATATGATTTAACATAAAAAAATGTTTTAAACGCATTGTTTCAAAGCAAAATAATCTCTAATCACAACAACAATTAGCACATATTTCTTTATCTTTGTAGGAAATTACAAAAATTCAAACAACGGACTTGCGTGCCATCTTCTTCGTATCCCGAATGCCAGGGTTACCTGATCTCCAATAGCACGAACGACACCGATCTTTATTATTACAATACCACTATAGATACAGGTCTCAGTGGGGATGGCACTTTGGTGAGTAGACGATCTTACAACGTCAAAAGTAGAAACAAAACACTTTGCACAAACGCAAAACCGTCGGCAAGGAATATAAAAAAAAAATAGTAGCATATGTGTTCTTCCAGACTGGTGCGTCTATGCCAAATTTAACCGAGATCAATTGACATGCATCCATCTTAAGCTAAACTTCCGCATTAGTAAGAACTAATATTACTAAGTTTGAAAGGTTTATTGGTATAAAGTGCTTTAAATCTGTGGCAACAAATTAGCTGGATACTTTTATAACTTTGTGTATAAGAAACATTAAAAAATAAATGTTTACCGCAATTAATTTCAAAACAAGTTTAAAATGATAGCAGTTGTAAATGAGTAACACAAAATATTTAATATTCATAGCCATTATAAACTACGTTATGAAAGTTTAACAAAACTCATTTAATATAAACAAAGTAATCTTGAAAGCGAAACAAACATAGCATTCGAAATGTAAAACGTTTCATAACTTGAACAACAAGCCCGTTGAATATTGTTCAGCGAGTGCTGACGGCAAATCGATTGTGAACATTATCATGTGTTTATGTCACGGCCGAGGCGAGGGAATGTCGCCAACGGAGCGCCATTATTACCTACACAATACCTGGGCCATCCCTCATATTGTTATAGTTGTACAAAACTAAATACGCCTAATGTTATGTTAGTTTTGCGATATCTCTAACATCTGGTTAAAACTTGAGTCAACTTCGACAAAATGTCTCTACTGTCTCAACAAATAGAAAACAAAATACTTAGTATGTGACGAGTCTTTCAAGTCTAGTCTTTTTAAATAAATTACATCCGTCATTATTCCAATAGTGATACTAAAATGCCTACTTCCTTACTATGCTTCAATATGATATACTAAGTACTATTAACATATTCTTCAATTCCATAGGAACCCGTGCTACCGCCATTCCCACTTTGGTTGGCAGTCATTTTTGCCACATGCTTGGTGCTGGTTATTCTCCTGACCGTCAGTGGAAACGTACTCGTTCTTTTGGCCTTCCTCGTGGACCGAACAATACGACAACCTAGCAACTACTTCATCGCTTCCCTTGCCGCTACTGATTTACTCATAGGTATGTGGTGACACCATAGTTGTAAGGACATTAATACTAAAGATTAGGAATAAAATTAACTTTTATTGCAGGTACTTTATCACTTCCATTCTACACAGATTATGTATTAAAAGGATACTGGCATCTAGGCCCATTACTCTGTGATTTATGGCTATCAGTGGATTACACAGTATGCCTAGTATCACAATATACTGTTTTACTAATAACAGTCGACAGATTTTGTAGCGTAAAGATAGCAGCACGATATAGAGCGTGGAGAACGAAAAATCGTGTCATTTGGATGGTTACTGTGACCTGGATAATACCAGCTTTATTGTTCTTCACAACCATTTTTGGTTGGGAACACTTTGTGGGCTATAGGGATTTACAGGAAGGTGAATGCGCCGTTCAATTTTTAAAAGATCCTATATTTAACACAGCTTTAATAATAGGTTATTATTGGACTACACTTTTTGTCCTTATTGTATTATATGCAGGTATTTTTAAAACTGCTTACGATATGCAAAAGAAAAGCGAAGCGAAACAAAGGAAGATGCAGTCGATGGTCGCTTTAAGCGCTGGAGTAATGTCTGGTATGGCCGGGCGGGCTGCTGGTATGGCGGGCTTACCAAAACCTACCATTTCCAGTGAAGATCAGGTGAAGGTATCTGAAACCGAACAAAAAGATTCCACAGCAAAAGGATCTTTAGCTGCCCCATTACTTAACTTAGGCGGATCTTCAGATTCTAATTCTAGTCAAAAGTCATCAGCTCACAAAAGTAGCGCTACGGCTACTGGTACATCGACAACTGCTGAATCTGATGGAGACAAGAAAGAAGATCAAGTAGAGGCAGAGAGATCAAGTAGCCCGGCCTTTGATTCCGATGACGAGAGTACTACTCAATGTAATGTAAAAAAGCGACCATCAGTGGCAAATTTAGTGATGCAAACCGGTGCAATGCACTTACTAAACAATATGCGCTTAAACGGTGGCATGCTATTAAAAACTGACGTAAAACAGTCCCCAGTTCTTGATAAGCTTGATAAACCGAAAACATCCTTGTCACAAATATCTGAGAAAAGCCTTCTAGATACTGAGAACCCAGATACATTTCAAAGTAATAGATATATATCAGCACCAGTTACCACATCCTCCGCTAGTGTTATATCGCCAGATTCTTCAGGACTTGCAACACCATCTGAAAGAGAGGTATCAACTACAATTGCTCAAAGAATCATTCCCCCTCCATCAGAATTCAGATGCAGCCCAACAGTGTCTGAAAGCCCACCATCTCATTCCGAATCATCTAGAACTAGAATTATTAAACTAATAAGAGGCGACGGAAGTACTTACGATGTGCTTGTAGGAATGGATGGTGCAGATTTGAGATATATGGATGAGAGTTCAGTTAACGTACCTTCACCTACCAATGAAAGCCCACCTTCGTCAATCACCTTCCCCACAGCTACCGAACCATCATCTCCCCCGATTATTTCGGGTAATGTAACAAACACTTCGTTATTGCAGGCTGCTCTTATACGAGCAACAGCTGAAGCTCAAGTGTCACAACCCAAAACTAATGTATCTCCTTCACCACCCGTTAAAGTTAATACTGAGGTAAGTTTGACTCCAGGAGAACGACCCAAGCCCGTGATAACCCTTGTCTCATCATCTTCCAATAATAATGAATCTCTGCCCCCTAAAGAAGTCGAAAATAAAGCAGCCCCTATGCGATTAACACCAGGTGTAAGTATGGCGATCGAAAGTAGTGAAGTTTCAAGTCCAGCAGTCAGTGGTACTGGCCGTTCCGACTCCAAGAAGGAATTCGTTAAAAACATTGGCAAAAAATTAAAATCAAAACGTTCGAAACGCGACGGTTTATTTCCAAGCATTGGTAGACAGAAATCCAAATCGGAAAACAGGGCACGAAAAGCATTTAGAACCATATCGTTCATTTTAGGTGCTTTCGTCGTTTGCTGGACACCATATCATATTTTAGCTCTAGTGGAAGGTTTCTGTACTGACCCGCCTTGTATTAACAAACATATTTATATGTTCTCTTACTTCTTATGTTACGCTAATAGTCCGATCAATCCGTTTTGCTATGCGTTAGCGAATCAGCAATTCAAGAAGACTTTCACGAGACTCTTACGGGGCGATTTCCACATCACCTAGTCCATGTATGTTGGCTATAAAAATGCGTAAACATACACGTACAGTGTTCATATAAAATTGTTACGCACATAAAAATCTCAAAGGAGATATGGTTATAAGACAATACAAGTTTATAAATTTAAATGCTTTGGATGTATAGATTTTAAATCGAAGATGTTTTAAAGTATAGCATAACTTTTCTATGTTGAAAATTGGAGTAAAAAAAAACATTTAATAAATATTAGTAATACATATACGTAGTTACAAGATGTATATAATATAGTGAATACGTTTTATAGTTTTAAGGAATTTACTCCATCTTTGAAGTTCGGAACTGACAATAAAAGTTATTGTAAATATTAATAGATAGATTTATGTAAAAGTCTCTTTATATTTCTAGATAAAATTATATTAATTCGTATTCCTGAAAGAAAATGTCAAATTTGTTAAGAAATCTTAAATGTTACGATTATTTTAAAGTCGTAAATTGAATCAAAGATGTCTATTTTTATGTAGTCATAAATGATCGTTTTATTTTCGTTTTACTGTAGATTTACGCTTAAAAGCTTTCAGCCAGAGCCCAGCTAAAGTTTTTTAGCGTTAAGAGTGTTGTCAATTGTTAGTTACGTAGAAAATTATGTACTTCCTGTAGTTAAGTTTATCAATTTAGCGTCAATAAATGGAGTCAATTAGGAAAACGGGAGGTTAATATTTTTAATTACCTCAGTGTATGTTACATCCATTTAAACAAAGTTGTAGTGAATCTGTACATGTTAATAAATTTGTATACTTAAAAGTAACTTAGATATTTAGTTATAGGCATTTAAAAATAACGACCCTTTATTACTATTTTTAAATAATTCTTCATATCCTCTAGTCTTTTATATAAAAGGCCTAATGGTTAGTGAAGTTGTGTTTTGTTTTTCCCTCATGAGTTTTCACTTGTTTTATGTATTTCAAAAGCATTGTTGTTAATGAGATTTTTGGTATATAACGAAGTATATATTTACTTGATGTGACTCGTTAGTAGGTAAAGATAATACAGTATTATTGTAACAATAAATGAAAGACAAAAGGTGAAAACATTTAGATATAGCTTGATTACTATGAATATCAAATATAAGATAATAGAAAGTACAAACTCTTGATGTATATTTATTCTTTACATTTTATTTTATTTGTCCAACGTGTATTTTAGTATTGTGTTAAATAAAAATGGCATTTTTTTATTATAATAGTCATTTGTTTAATTAAAGTATAGTTAAGTACACTAGTATTGACAAGATACAGGTTTCGTTTATTTATTTATTACAGAAATTGATCCATTTTTATATTAATATATTTATTTTACTTAAATTTAGTATATTAATTGTAAATGATATTATTACACTTTTATTAGAGCACATAGACATTTACCAATGAACATCTTTGTGTTGACTTTCACTTGTTTATTTGTTATGCCAATAAGTTTATATTCCTGTGATAGTTTCCCATTAAAATATCCAATTAATTGAATAATACTGTCAATAAACTCTTTTCTAAATATATAAAAAGCATATAAATGATATCATATCGATAAATTTAGTAAATGTTAGTTTATCAAATTGCCTTGAATGTAAAAATGTATATAAGCTTATGTAAAAGTATGTGCTTTATAATATCAGTATTAATTTTTCATTAAATAATAGAAATGTTTATTTGTAAATAGAATAGTAAATATTGTTGAATTAAAAATAAACACTCAAATGTGACTACGCCCTTATAAAGTTGTTCAAATGCTTAATGATTGATGTATTAAGAGGAAAATAATTTTAAATCATTAAATGAAAATATAGTATTATACATGTATTTTATTTAATTCCATTAGCTTGTAAAACACCTTATTTCATATATTTGGAGCAATTTTAAATCGGAATTTATACAAATCAAGCAAATGCAATTTATAAACTTAATTACATACTAACTGGTTTATACTTTGTGATTTTGTCAAACGAAATTAGTGAAAATTGTGAATAATTAGGAATCCAAACACGCAGAGGTCAAACGCTTTCAGTAATTGTTTCTTACATTAAGCGCATTTATCAAATGCCGTTCAAATATCACTAAGGTTATGACTTTTGTTGTCGTTTTTCTTTTTTTTCAACATTAAAAAACAATTGACGGTGTAAGAGTGAAGGGAAAAAGGAAAATGTTTTTTTTTTTATTCGATTCTTGATAAACTCGAATCTTAGACTTGTGGATTTTAAGCATAACTTTTTTTTTAATTTTCTGTTCTTTTATAATAGTGAATACAAATTTTAGCACAATCCGTATTATAATTAAAATGGTTGTGATGATGTTCTTTTTATTATACTTTATACAACGGAGAAACTTTTTACTGAGAGCTTTCAGAACAAAAGCACTCGTGTGATGAGCGTTCTAAATGACGTACCATTTCGCTTACTAACTTTATTTCTTTTTAATTATGGAATCTTTCTCAGGGAAATTATGCTTGCAGATTTTATTCCTTTAGTTTTGCAAAATTGACCTGAAAAATAAGTACATATAGCCACAACAGAATAAAAAGCCAGTTAATAATTCTTTACCATTTATAATTATACGAAAATCAGTTCTAATTTCCGCAATATGGTGAAGTTTTTCATATCTCCGCTCGTGTTATACTTACATACAAGATAGTCTATCTCCTGACGTCCTAGAATCTAGAAAACAGGTTTTGGACTCATTTAAGTTACAAATTATGATGATGAATAAAAAATGTAAAAAAAACTGTTAATGTGTTATTTAAACATGTGACCATCATGTTGTTAGTATTTTTATACGTGTTTTCTAAGAAATAGCTCTCACAAAGAACGACCTATTGTTCTGAGAGACTCTACACTTTTCTTTTTTTTTTTCAATGTTTAGCCCCTTTGAAGAGTACGTTTTGTTTATTGTGTTTTCCTCATTTGTTTGAACGAATTACTAAATATGTTAAAAATAGAAAAAACAAATTTAACATAAGAAACTAGCTTTTGCCTGTGACTTCGTCCGCGTGGAATTAAAAAATCAAAAGTGCGTAGCCTATGTATTCTTCCAGACTACCCTCTACATCTACACAAAATGTCATCGACATCTGTTCAGCCGTTTAGGCTACAAACTCTAACAAACATCCATCCATCCATCTAAACTTTCGCATTTATAAAATTAGTATGATACAATTTATTTAGTATGATATAGATTCAATTTGGAGCAAAACACTTAGCAATATCCTCCCCAATTATTAAATAGTGACTAAAGCAAGGTATTTAAAGTTTTTGAAATAGATTAGTGTAACCTCTCAGTGACTATTTAACAATTCTGAGTACGGAAGTTAGTGTGTAAGTATATCAAACATTAATACAACAACTAGCTTACGTCCGCAATTCTGTCCGCTTAGTATAAAAGAAAACAAAAGAAAGTAGCCTATGTGTTCTTCCAGACTATCCTCTACACCTGAGCCATATTTCATCGAGATCCGTTCAGCAATTTAGATTACAAACTCTAGCAAACATTCCATCTATACTTTCGCATTTATAACATTACTAAAATAACTGAAAAAAGCAATATAAAGTAAGTAATAACAGCGAATATAAGTAGTTAATACAGATTTGCTAAGAGATAAAGGGAAATGCATCGCACAGCGTAGATATGAAAAGCTTTTTAAATACCTTTTCATAGCTTTCATTTGAACGGGATGGGAAAGCTGTGGGCAAAGTCTTCCTTTAAAAAAATCCTTTCATGCGCGTTGAATACAGGATCGGTATGTTAAAAGGACTCTACTTTACTTAAAAAAAAAACTATGCAAATCTTGCATTTTTAAACATCAAATATTCTAACTTTCTAACTATTTTAACATACTAGTAAAAATACAAAATATATTGTAAATAAATGGTCTTTTTGCTACGTATTTGAGAGAGAATTTGTTTAGGTCTGATTTTGTTTTGTTTTTTGTGTTTTGTTTTAAATGTAAATGTTTACTTTATTTTAATGAACCATTACTAAGAACTCTTCGTTAGCGTTAATTAATATAGACAGGATCCAAGTAAGTTAATTAGTTCTAACTTTTTAATTAGTAATACTTTTTAAATCAAGAGTTTCTAGTTACCGATAATAAAATTTTATTAACCGTCAGTCAAATGTTACGGAAATTATAACTAACAGTAGATTAAGTAATTATTTATTTGAAACTGAGAAAGATAACTAATTATTTTACAACTATCACTCACGTCTATTTTTCCGGTGGCGGCACCGAATAGTTTCGGACCCATCGGGGGTTTACCCTCAGGGCGAGGGTTATTGGACTTCTTTCGCGGTCGCGTCACGCCTCACATTGAGAGATTTACTTGAAAATTCTATTTCGCATTTTAATATAATTCCCAATAGATTGATGACGGATGATTTATAAAAAAAAATTACAATTAAACATGAGAATGTATTAGCAAAGCAATTCGTCTAACATAAGCAATCAATCTTGTCCCATAATCCCCGGATGTCGAGCAGTTTAATCCGTTTCGCTTCGATATATCAAATTATTTGTCGTGAGGAGAATTCACCTAACATTTAATGATTTAAACATTTTCTGGAAACTCTGCTATTTCCATATATTAAAACTTTAATTCTCACGTCTACTGTAGATATTTTATGACAAAGTAATTTACCGATGACACTCCGGTGAAGAACACGAATTAAATGACACCACATTCGTCAAAACCGCTTTGGTCACATATAAACATACTTACATGTCTTTACTTAGAGATGGATGGATTGCGTGAAAAGTGACTCAATCTAAAACGAGGTGACGACTGAGATAACGTACGATAGAGTTCTGTGGAGGACAAAAACCTGTTGCGTCGACCCTAAGGGAGTTGGATAAGGAGGAAGATGATGATGACATATCTTTACTAAAATACTTCTTTGTCAGTCGGGTAAAACATCGATGAAAATCTTTCGCCACATATCCTAATCGATATTCCTATCGCAAGTTAATATGTAGAGACTTGTTAACAGGTGACGTGATACATTTAATCAAATTACACTTGAGGTATTTAATTATGTTATCAATTGGCTACGATCAAAGGCTGCGCGGCATTTACATGTCAAAAGCACACGCTTGCAGGCGGTAGCTTTTGACGCAGGGACGCTACGCTTGCCACACGTCGACGAGCTTCCAGGAAAGCTTTCTATGCAGGATGTGTACGCCGCTTACTGGATTTGAGAGGTATTTTAATATGTAAGTTTTTATATATGTGGTCCATTATGAGAGCGCCTGTAACTTAATTAGAGGTCCGATTTTAAGATTATTTCATACCTTTAGGAGTAAATAACCATAGAGGAAGTATGTTAATTCTCATTCAGATTAACTATTTATATTCGTGACATATTTAAATCTCATGTTTCAAGAAAAATGTATGAAATCCAAGCAGAAAATAAACCGGCTATCAGTGTTTACTGAGGTCTATTTACCGTAGACAAAGTTTAAATTCAAACTTGATCCGAGCACGCAAACGGATACTGCACATAAAAATATCATTTGCAAATATGTTTCAATTCTATTAAATTTATATTTAGCTTGAAAAAAGCTCTATAAAGCTAAAACAAATCTACTTATGTTTTAAATTAAGTTGTACATAGATAGCTATAAATTTTTTAACAAAAGAATTAGATATATAATTTATAACACGACTAAACTCAAGTGGCAACTTTCGGCTTAGTTACCAAATTTAATAAGTCAAAAAAATTAGACTTACAGCCGAATATTGTTACGAATGTTAAACACTTCGCGTCGTAAGAGCCAATTACAATCTGTCATACATTTTATTTCAAGTTTAAGAGCGCGGACACTAATTTGACTAAATTATCGCCCAACTGTTTTATCACGATTCCTATGTGCTGATATTGAAGTGCACAACAACTGTACAGTTGAATTGGCTGTGAAACAATCGCACAACAGTTGTGCGATAGTTTGATCAAAGGTGTGCGCACGCTCCATACGTAAGTTTGTCTTTTACGTTATACCAATTATTGTTATAAGTCGGGTGTTAGACAATTATTTAATATAGCCGTTTTTTTTTAAAAGAATAAAAGAGATCGCTGTTTTTTTTTTCTTTTAGAAACATCTAGATATTTTTATCAGCAACTTTAATTTTAATATTACGTATTCTGTCGCAATGAATTCAAATATTAATCTACCAAAAACGTTAGAAATGGACGGAGAAAACTCAAGAACGCGAATCTAAATTGTTGACGACAATTACTTGAAATTGCTTTTTTTATTTACCGCTGTGTGCCGACGTCTTTGCTTTATTGTCGTGTTTAAATAAAATTTATTCATAATTTATCTTGAAGAGTTCCAAATACGAAATTTGAAGACTGTATTTTTTCTTTACTCTTTTATCTTTCGTTACCTTTTAAGAAAATAATTTGTACTAAAAATGAATACGTAATATAGCGTTTTTCATGCAAATATATTGGTTTTTTTGATAACTATTTTAACTTCTTTATTACAAAGAAAAATAAGCTAAGTCACTTTTTACTTGATTGTAATAATTAAAAAGTAACATTTTACATAACTGAAAAGAAAAGGAACTTTCTAGAAGTTCTTAGACGATATAGAAATTGTTTCTTAAAGATGACTTTACTTCTATGATTAATATTTCAAAATAACTAAGCAGGTTTGTAGCTACTGCATTTTTAATATTCCTTATGTAAAGAAAGTGAGGTTATAACCAATACTGAATGGCGATAAGCTAACACTTAAACTACAAATCCCTTAAAACTTAAGACGTCTATCAGATTGTGAGCGATAATACGAAGCGAAGTATTTAATATTCGTTTCAGTATATTGCCTTAAGATTAGTAGCAGATTTATAAAAAAAATAATAAAAAACACTCATGCAATCATTTAATCAGTATACAAACAGTAACGAAGTTAAAACAAGTGGCGATAACATCGCTCATTAACTTGAAACTTCATTACGTGTATTGCTCCCGTTTATACGATAATTGTATTTACTTGAATATTCGCTGCGGAAACAGCTATTGCACGTTTTATGTTATAAAGTTCAAAACAAATCATGAAATAACCAATTTACTATCGAAGTTATACTTTCAATTGATACGTGATTTAATAATCCTTTAAAAATATATACTTTTTCTAATTTTGCTGAACAATCGATTGTTTTATTGTACAGTTCAACTGTTTGTTGCAGGCTTAACTACTAAACTATTGCTGTATTTAGTTAAAACTAATTCAAGAAATGGATGGACGTTTCTTTAAATAACCAATAAGACGTTTTCGATTATTACCCTATTACAAAACACTTGCATCTTTCAATGAAAATAGGCAGAGCATATAAAATAAAATATCAATATTTCATTCGAAAACGGGTTAATAAGTTTATTGTGATCAAAAATCCCGTAACCTAGAAGTTATGCAAATTGACGCGGTCCCAGCCGACTCCTCTTATCTTGTCAACATTAATTCGTTCCTTCAGTGTTCATTGTCTGTTTATTTTAAATGCAAAACAATTTAGGTTAGCATTAGCAATTGACTGTTTACCTTGAGTGACTTTGCGTGCGGAAAATTGTGATCGATAGCTGACTTCGCGTAATTGAGGTGAACCTACATACGGCGCACGATCCGATGCTTGCTTTCAAGGTTAAATAACGAATTACTCGATCCAAGCTTTTAGATTAAGATCGATTTCAAAATCAGCATTTAATCGTTCGTAAAACACGTAGAAAAATACGTTGATTATAGACTTTGAATGAACAAAGCAGTTAGTAATTCTCGTATATAAAATGCCGAATTTATTACAATATAAAGACAAAAAAGGTTGGACAATAGAAAAAGTCACCTATTACAGAAAGATATCTTACTAAAATCATAAATGTGAGAGTTTTGATGTATGGATGGAAGTTTGTTAGAGTTTGTAGGGATCTGAACAGATCTCAATGACATTTTGCATAGATGTAGAGGATAGTCTAATATGTATTCTACATAGGCTACTTACTTTTGTTTTTTTTTTATAATTCCTCAGTTACGGAGTCGCAGGTGAAGCTAGTCATCAATAAACTATGCACGAAGGAAGTTCCTTAGTATAGATTTAAAATCAAACATAGACATGGTTGGCGCCAACCATGTTGGAATGATCAAGTGATCAGTGATCAAGTGATCATTCCAACATTCTTCATACCTTCTTAATCTATAAATAAATTTAGTATTCAATCGAAAGATAAAATACTTTAAATACAGCAAACGTCGGAACTTTCTAACTGAATAGCTGGAGTGTAAATAAAGATACGACAGACAGGACGAGTCTCTCAGAGTCTATTCACACTTTGCACTTCTCGGAAGCAGTAATCGCCTCCGGCTGCGTTCCTTTCACCTTCTACAAAGAACAGTCTTCTCTTGTCTCTTTATAACTATAGAATGTTTGTTTAAAATCTGTATTGTTTTAGGACGTCGACTCTACACATTTTAATGTTTATGATAAAATATTGACTGCATTATTTTTAGAATCTTTATACAAGTAATTGTTACATAGTGACTTTTGAATTTAATTTCTCCATTAACAAAATACCCACAGCCATTTTAAGTTTTTTAAGTTGAAATATTTGTTATCCAAGTAAATCTTCTGCTATCCGGATAAAGTGAAAAACTTCGCCACAGTCTACGGTTTGCAACTTAAGATATTAAAATGCTTAATTACAAAAGTACTCATTAACCCAGTTTCACTTTCTTGCAGCGAAATACTAAAACACTGCACTACATTGTACTCATATACTAAGAACGTTCGAAGATGGAACAAGAAAATGTTAGAACCCTATGTGTTCTTCCAGATTATATTCTACTAACGTCAAAAGCTAACTTAATCTGGTGAACCGTGCTTGAGATAAGTAACAAACAATTACCTAAACTTTTGCATTTACAATATAACAACCTTACGCCCACAGCTCCATTCGAAGCTTAAAAAAAGGAAAGTAAATGGCCTATGTGTTCTTCCACACTATCCCCTATATCTATGCCAAATTTCATCAAAATCCGTTCACTAATTTACAAGATCTAACAAACCAGCTAAACTTTCGCATTTATAATAGTAAGAAGTAATATTTCTAATATACGCAAATCTATAGAATTGGAAATACAGAAGACAAATCTAAAGTTAAATTGGACGAGATCGCTATGAATACAATCATAAAGTTAAATGTAATGAATTTTCGTAGCTTTAACAACTTGTCCTAAGAGAAGCAAAACTCGCAATACTTTAAAGTTATTTCGAAATATAATTTCCTAAGAATATTATTGTACTTAGAATATTACGAACAATAGAAAATGTAAATTTCATTCAGATTTAAACCAATTTAAAAAAGGAGGAGATTATCAATTTGTACCTAAAAAGAAGAAGGTTACTAGCACATTTTATTTGTATTCCCTCATCATCCACTTGGCCTTATCCCTTATGGAGGGTCGGCACAGTATGTGCTGCTCTTCTATACATCTCTATCAGCCGTCATATATGAATCCACTCCTTTCTTAAGCATATCCTCTTTCACACAATCCATCCATACTTTTTTCGGTCTTCCTCTTCCTTTGTAGCCATCCACATTCAATCTTAACACTTTCTGGTTTATGTCCCCATCATTTCGTCGCATAACATGTCCATACCACGCTAACCTTTTGCTTCTCAATTTCTCCACTACTGGCGCTACTTTTAAACTTCTTCTAATGAACAAATTCTTAACTTTATCCATTCTTGTCGCACCACACATCCATCTTAACATACGCATCACAGCCACATTCAATCTCCTTTCATCCGCAACTTTGGTGGCCCAACATTCAGATCCATAATTTTATTTGTATTCCCTACATAAAGTAATTTATTGACAAGTAAAAGACAAACCAACACAAGGGATATAGCATCAAAATAGTTCTTGTAATACTAAACTGGTGTGTCTATAAAACGTCAGCATTTGAGACGTTCCTACAAGACGAATAATTCTCACTCAGCAAAGCAAAATCATTTCAAGATGAAAGGAAAACTTTTACGATTTCCAAAATAAAAGAAGCAGACGCAAACACAATTATGGTAAGCTGATTCTACCCGAATCAAATGTCACATCAATCAAATGAAATTCAAGACATCTAACGAATAATATTTTAACAGAATCAGTTCATTTGATGTTGCCGCCTTCCCGCCTTCTTCGTCTTAATGTATTTCTCATTAGAATTACAAATTGTTTTTCCAATACAAAGCTAAAAAGACTTTTTTGTCGGCGAATTCTTTAAAGGATGCGATTCTGGGGGAAGCCAGGGTTATATGGGACTCAGTGGCCAACCTTAAATGTAATCGAAGGGTTCCTGGACCTCTAAGAAACGCACTGGAACTGAGAGAACTGAAAGTTCCTAAGAGTGTGTCCTCTCACTGTGGCTCACAGAGTTAAAATATTCACTGCTGCATATACAAAAGTAAAAGCCTATGTCATCTTTTAAAATGCAAATAAAACGTATAATAATGAGCATACATATCTCATATGCGTATAGATTGACCAAGAATATAAAATCCTTCATCATTCTACGGAAAAATATAGAACTAATTATTTTGAGTACATTAAAAAGTTATGTAATGAAAAGGTAATTGGAGCGGCCTCAGCCCAGGGATTTTATTCTAGGTTAGGCGATACAAAGAAAATTAAAAACAGTTTTATTTAAATTTTCAAGCGTGTATTTCTAACAAATCACATTTATGCTAATAAAGAACAGAGGTTATCTTATTTCCAATTAAATTAAAAAACACAGAACTGTTTATTTGAAGTATCACATTGTGTAAAAACATTCTTCCATTTAAAAGATTTATTTATGAAAAATCGAGAATTCGTAAGAGATTTTATGATTAAATCTTACGAATTTCGTTAAAATGTAGTGATTCGTGACTTGTTTTCTTTATAATGAGGAAAACAGTAATTCCTGGGCAGCACACGCAAGTACTAGCCAATCACGTGGCTATGCTTAGCACGCGAAATATTCAGAGCATATAATGTTAGGACTCGCAAGATTTTCGATTTGTAAATTGCTAATAAGCCAGAAACAAATTTTTACACAATTTAAGTATTCATGTGTTTCCAATAATTTCTTTAATTTAAAAAAAAAATGTCATTGTTATGTCCTTATTGACACCAATTTATTGTTTAAAGAAAATTGGCTTCATGAAAAGTTTCTTTCTTTTGTAGATGAAGTGGCAACATAGCTTGTTTGAAATGACCACAAGATTTAAACGTCAAGTCCACGCTTTCAAATAAGTATTTCTTATATAAATGCATTATAAAACGGCACAATATAATTTCATCATTTCACTAATTAACATTCATTTGGTTAATACAATTGAAAAGTCAATTTACACAACATCTGGAAAACATTTTATTTCCTTCTAAATCAGTTTGCAAGATTTAAACGCAAATATTTAGTACAGCCACCGCAGAAGCAGAGGCGAAGGCTTCGACTTTAGAGAAATGGACTAAACTCGGTGAACTTTATAAATTCTGATTTCGCGGCGGGTAGATAAGAATACACACGGCATATAATGCTGACATACACAATTAAAATGTAGAGTTAAGAAATTACAATCAAAGCGAGTAATTAAGGAACTTATTCTATGTTGTAATTTGACAGAAAGTAATGCAGGCGCTTGATCAACTATTGTAAGCAGCACAGACATAATGGGGTACGCCTACTTCGCCAATAGACGACTAAGGTTGATGACAATGAAAGCGCTTGACAAGTCCTGTCTCTTAAAATTCTAAGACTGGAGGCAAGTCGGAACGTTGGTAATGAGGTTTTAAAGCAACGAGTGGCTTAATTGACGCTCGCTGTGATCCGATAACTGCATCTGCTTGAGATTTAACTCGAGAATAAAATGCAAATACGTTTATTTGCAGCGCCGAGGGCTTTTAATTAAAAATAAATTAATGTATTCGATAAAGTTGAGAACGTTGCTTTAGATTTAGCTTGATTTATTTATAATTCTAGCGTTTTCTTTTATTAATATTTCAATTCGTGGTATCTAGAACCAATAAATAGACGGAGAGAAATTGTAGAACAAATAATTTAAAGAACAGTTAAAAAATACACTACCTAAAAGAGAAACTATTTAAAATGTTTGCGTAAAAGCTCTGTCGACAGCTTTATGACGTCACGCGTTAACTTAAAACGCGCACACCTTTGACAAAACTATAACACAACTGTTTAGTCTCGCTTTGATTTGTATGAGCATCAGCAAACCTTATGCTCTCCTTTAATAATTGTAATTATGTGCTCTATTGTCGTCACGTTCATTTTCTTTAAGAAAACGGCGACAGCAACAACTTTTATACGAGTGTTACGGGACAGAAAATTCACTGGAAATACTCTTCAAAATACACAATAGTGAGAGAACAAGAAATAAAATGTAAACGTGAGCGTTTACTGAAGTTTTGGCCTGGATTTGCCACAAAGCAGTCTCGGGTACAAACCGCATTGTAGCTACGAGTAAAACCTTTTGATTTATGTTATTTTCGACTTCGCTATATTCTTGATGGCTTTTCTTAGTTGTTGATACCTTTCTTTATTAGAGGTTGTATTATTGTTTATATAAAATTATGAACCACGAAGCAATATTTGTTCATTTAATTTATAGCAATTTATAACATAGTCAAAATTCTTTTGGATGCCATAACTTAAGAAAATACACAAATGTTTAAAATAATGTCACTAATGACGAAGAGTATTTTTTCCTCCATGCGATATGTATTTAAATCTAATGACTTCAAAAATCAAAGAAAAAAATAGGACCCACCTGCAAGCACTACCTTTCGGATAAAAAAAGAATTATCAAAATCGGTCCACTAGCGGCAGAGTTATGCCGTAACACACATAAAAAATAAACATACAGACGAATTGAGTACCTCCTTCTTTTAAGAAGTCGGTCAAAAACATACAACCACAATCTTTTACCGCAATGGACATGGAAACTAAATTAAGGGTTACACATCAAATACGTCCTGAGAGGATTACGTCCTAGAGGTAACCTTTCTGAGGGATTTTCGTATTACTGGATGACATAAATTCCTTTACCTGTACTGATGTACAAAGTATTAACCTAACTTTTTGAAGTATACGTTACTTCCATGTTACATACCAAATAGACCTAATAATAATAATATTGTGTTATTTACAAGTCTAAATTATCGACAAAAATGTGACTAGACTTTCGCCCGCGACTCCTTACGAATGAAACACAAAAAAAAAATAGCTTATGTATTCTTCCAGACTGTGTTCTACGTTTGTGTCAAATATCCAGATCCGTTTAGCCGTATAGGCTATAAACTCTAAGAAACATCGATCCATCAACACTTTATAATTTGTAATATTAGTGAGATAAATAAAAATGTCACGATTCCGTTAGTATACATACATAGTTACCGTATAACAACATCATCTTAATATCTGATACCATCCACACTTAGATGGCAGGTGATTCTCTCGGAATGTCTCCCATAACCGCGTTGTGGAACTGTCCTCGATATTATTATCAAACCAGTATGACTGGTCCTTCAAGACGCGTATCTCTTTCTCAAAGTCCAAATCTGCAATCACTCTGGTATTGCATGCCGTTCGTTTACTTTAAATAACAAAAATATGACGTTGAGGTAATTTAAATTACTACATGAAATATGTATTCACTTGCTTTCGTATAAGATTATCCAGATAGCAAAGTTATAAAACAACAGAAGTAATATTGTAAAACTTTGTAAGATCGACGTAAAGTTGCAAAGTCAGACAAGAATCAAGTGCAATTTCAACATTAGCATAAGAGATGTGGTAAAGAAGATTGTGTTCAAACTCTTTCAATATAAAGTTTACTGCTTGTAACAATCGTTATTTCAACTTCAAGACTCCACTTCGGTAACAGATGTAAACTTACTAATACGAAGGTTTACATGGATGTTGGTTAGAAAATATTTCCACAGCCGCTTAACAGATATTGTTGTAAATTGTCACAGATGTAGAACATAATAATATAGAACATTTTACAAAGCATTTTTTTTTCGGCACGGACGGAGTCGCGGGCTAAAGCTATCTCTACATTATGAATGATATATTTAATACTATTATTAGGATCTTAAAGTGAGAGACCACAATATTAATTTAATTATTAAAACATCTACTTTCAATTGATTTTTATATCATTTAAATAAGCATAGTTTTCGACCGCGACGACGTCCGCGTCTAATTAAAAAAACAAAAGTAAGTAGCCTTTGTGTTCTCCGAAATCCGTTCAGCCTTTAGGCTACAAACTCTAACAAACATCCATTTATCTAATAAACTTTCGAATTTATAATATTAATAAGATTGATGAGAAACTAGAATGGTAATAACACTTAAATTCGTTACAAATTTCTACAACAAACGTATCTAAAAATACCTAATATTTACATAAAAACAGTAATTATTCTTCAAAGTACTCACAAGCACAGAGCTTACAGCAAATGCACTAAACAATGTAAACAAAACTTTCACCAAGTACCCGCATTGCCCTACATTCTTTGTTTCAAATTAAACCACATTTTTCCGTAACGAAACAAACCACATGCTTCACGCCCACTTGTTTTATTTCAATGATGTATTTTTAATGAATAATTTTCTATTCATAAAGAAATCACATCATTAATTTGAATACAAAATAGAAAATATCTTCAGTTTATTTTAATATTTCTAGTGTTTTTATTAAAAATACATTTCGATAAAATATGCAATAAAACCATGATGTTTTATACTAAGCAATGTTTTACAATGCATATTGCAGTGTACAGTTGCAATTTAAAACAATTCATTAGAATTTCGTAACATACTGGAATTGTAAGCTTTTGCATAGCCTCGGATTAATCTTAAAAATATGTAAAGAAAATAATTACGCGCACAAATTATTACTCTCGGTTAACGCTACAAACAATTGCAAAAAGTTCTATTTATAGTCTATCTCCCTCTATCTCCTACAATTACTAATCATTGCCTCTCTTCTATCATTTGCTTACTCCCATCTTTAACCATACAATTTACTTTTCCATGCCAAGTCTATGTGAGTTAATTCACTTTTGTTTTTTTTTTATTTTACAAAACAAAAATCCATTCATTTTATTTATAACTCTGCAAAAAAGTCACAGCTCTCCATTCATATTGGTGTTCTGAAACGAATAATATATGTCATATTTTCCCCTCCAGTCAATATTGGAACATGAATTCACACTCAATCCCCCGCTGGTATGCTATTTCACACGAAGACATAACATTGACGCAGTGCAGAAGATTTTGCACAGCTTGAATGACAAGGTTGTCCAACAATGGTAGTACTGGGCTGTGTACTGCTCTGCTTTATTACCTTAGTTTGAAATAGAGACGACTCTATGGGAGATCTATTCTCCTTGCTTCCAATGCTCTTTGCATTTCAAATGCAATTTAATCACAGATATCGTATTCAGTTTATTCATTCATTTGAATTGAAGATATACGCATAAATTATTAGCAAAAAGGTTTGTTTTTATTTCACCATTTTTTTATTAATCATGATTTTTTATAGAAACCTAACAGAAAGTAATTTACGTACGTTTATGATCGTTATTATTAGTAACTTTCGCCCTCGACTTGGTTTGTGTTAAATAAAAAAATACAAAAGTCCGCTTATGTTTTCTTCCAGGCTTTACTCTACATCTATGACAATCGTCGAGACCCGTTCAGCAGTTTAGACTACAAACTATAACAAAAATCCATCCATATAAACTTTCACATTTATAATATTAGTAAGATAATACTTAGTATAAACACACATACATACACGCTCTCGCACACACACACATATATATACGTATATACATGCATATATATAAACACACTCCACTCACATACCCAAACACATGTACTTTATCAAATATATACCTAGACTAAGAGAAGGCACTGCCTCCTGTAATACAGGTCCTCACCTAGCTCAGGAAGCAGAGCCCAATGATTATTGTTCAACTCATTGTATTAATAAAGAGTTTTTTATTTTATTTTATATAACAATTTAACCTTTTTGAAGTGATTTTGTTTATAAAATCTTTTTCTATTTGATGTTTTAATACTCATGTTTATAATTCCAGTCAGCAAAGTTTCCGTCCGTATTGACTCCGGCGTCCCCAACAGCCTTAATTGACTAATTGCTCGTTAGTGTACAACATTTTGCGTAATTTGTATTTATGCTTTCTATAGTTTTTAATTACGCGTATTTATAATAAAATCTTTACCAATTTTGATAAAAAATCTAGACTGCATGAACTGAATTATGTTATGTGCAAAATATTTCAAGTTATTGCAAATACTAATTTAGTAAAGGATCATTTATTAAAGAGCGTCGGTAGCTCAGAGGTTAAGATTATCTACAGGTCTTGGCTTCAAATCCCGCCTTTCAATGTGTTTTTCGATTTTATAATTTCGTGTGTTTACCCGATGTTTTTACGCATAAAAATCAGGTTTTTAGGGTTAAATATCCTTACGTAAACAGTAAATACCAGAGAGTTCTTTAAAGTCTATTTCAGTTATCTATTTAATTGTACGAGAGTACAGTCGCGCACAGTACTGTCCCCGACGTTGATGTTTAATTTCCGCTTGCAGCAAAACCGTTCAGATACCGAGTACGTAATAGATCACTAACAAGACTCAACATTATTTCTATCTAGTTTCTTTAAAGTAAAAATTGCAATACAACTATTATTTTTAGGAGGCCAAATTTTAGTCCCTTTCCCTTTCCACCCTTTTTTTAAGAGGAAAGCATGGGAAGAAAAAGTGGATTTGATTGTGGAGGAGACACATAAGAAGGTGAAATATCCTCTTTTTGTGCTTCTTCTCCTCCATATATTAGGGGGAGACATCGCATCTGCAATTGCGATGTCTATGGGTAGCGGTCGCTTCACCATTTTGGCGGATTTAGCTGGCCGCTTTCTCGTTTGCCATCTTTTAATATAAAAAAATAACAAATTCATCTTGACGATTGTCATTTTTAATCTGTATTTCGTGTATCTTGAATGAATTTAAAATTAATAATTTTGGAAGCTAGTTTAGTTAACTAATTAACTTAATATGACAAGTGACAACTATGACATGGCGATGACAGAAGGTAGCATCGTTGCCACAGACTGATGATGATGAGGATGGTGATGATAATGACAACTTCTATTATGTAATACTACGGTATTATACACAACAATATATCGTTTCCAGTATTTATTATAAATTTAGTAAAAACAAAACGAGTAGACAAAGACTAATTAAAAGTTTCATAACAAACAGCAGAGCTCCAAGACAGATATGAACTTTTTAAAATATTACCTACATTAAGCTTTAGTCTTTTTGAATAAAATTATTCTGTGAAAATGTTTAAGTTAGTTATTACTTTACTTTAACAGTGGTAGTGCCCGCTTTAACATGTAAGCACTGCAGGGCCGGCACGCCCGGTGTAATATCACGACCACACAGAAGACAGGCGTGAAATGGAAGCAATTCCGTGTTTCGTCTGATAAGTGTGGTGCCGGAGGCCTAATTTAAGTCCCTTTCTCTTTACCACCCTTTTCTTATAAGGAGGGGATGGGAAGGGGAAGTGGATTTGACGGTGGAGGTGATGCATAGGAAGGGGCAGTATCCTCTTTATGTGCGTTTCCTCCGTCGGATAAGGGTAGGCAACGCATCCGCGATCGCGGATGTCTATGGGCAGCGGTCGCTTCGCCATTTCTTCGGCTTCAGGTGGCCGATTGCTCGTTTGCCACCTTATGATATAAAAAAAAAAGATATGAACTTTATAACATACTCCCTACATTAAGCTTTAGTCTTTTTGAATAAAATTATTCTGTGAAAATGTTTAAGTTAGTTATTACTTTACCTACTGCATGCAATTTACATTAAACAGTGATTATTTTTTGTTTCTTGTTTGATTATATTGTAAGAAAAATATTATGTGCAGTTACTTATTGTTATTTTTTCTCTATTAAGTAGTCTTACTAAACCAAATAATCAATTTACCTCTTATTCAACGCGTCAAATACAGGTATACCTTCAGTAAATTTCATTCTTATAACACGGTAAAGGCCGCGGTAAACGTTTTTCCAATACTCGCCTCAGCGGAAGTTCCTCGTTTTCCCGCCATTTCTGAGGTAAAAGAATTTTTGTTAGCTTTCTTGCAGACATTACGGAAAATACGTCACAAGAGAATAATAATTAAATAATCACAATTTGAAGTATCAATTTATTTATTACTTTAAAATGATTTATTTAATCTCAAATAGGTTTTCAATGCACAATCTGATTCAAGCAGTTAATACCGAACGATTGTAATGGTTCGTATACAGCTGTCTTTATAAGAATTCTTACAAAATAAGTACTCGTTTATGTCAGTCATATAATTTCCTCTCGAAGTCGGTACGGAGTGGTATATTCGCTACAATGTTCCAAGATTTCTCAACCCGCATGTTTCATTTTAGCAGACATTTTAACCTCTACGTTTTATCCCACCTAGAGGTCGGCTTTTTCGGATTAATACAGTCACTAGAGAGCACTTATCTTAATTACTACTTAAGAATTTTTCATTTTTCTAATATAAAAATGAATTATACCTACATAGAAAACATATTACATTTAGAAATTTACAGTGGATGCACACCTTTGACGAATATATCGCACAACTGTTGTGCGAATGTCGATTATTGCAACCAATTCAACTAAGTTGCACAACTAAAAATCAAATGTGCGCACCTCCATTACGCTTACAGGAATCAGAGTGCGACTAAACAGTTGTGCGATAGTTTAGTAAAACGTATACATGCGCTTCAAATCCAATCGTTCTATAGTACAGGTTCAAAAACAAATATGTATTTAATTGTCTTACTTTTATAAAGTCGTTAAGTGGGTACTTAGTTCAGATTAAGCACAGATTATAATTAAAAGTAATGTTTAGTAAATTTTCCATTAAGATGCAAGCGTACCATCCTGAAAGATTGGTAACGCATCTTTAGTTCCCCTGGCTTTGCTGACGTCCATGGGTATCGTTGACCACCTTGGTGTTCCTACCGCACGTTTGTCTTCTCTTATAAAAAAAATATAGTAGTTACTTTTATGTACAAGCCCACAAATGCTCGTATTTCACTATGTATATTTAAATATCAGTGCCGTATCGCCGCTGCCGATGTTTGCTAAATAAGAATCCATATTTTATGAGTTTGCTCCATAAACCAGAGCCAATACGGCTTTCTCATTTATACTACAAACAGGGATTTTCGATATCTCTACATAGAGTAAAGAGATGCTTATTCTTGTTTAAATATGGGTCCTAGTTTTTACTTTTGTATTTATTTTTAACACTAAAATTCAATAAGAAATTCGTACAAAGTCGAGTGTTGTAACTAGTATTGTATAATGAAACCGGAGCCAACTCAACTTGAGGTAATAAACTGCATCAAGTAGATCTCTAGTAAGAATTTTCTTTTGAAGCGCTCATTGTTAACCCAAGCGCTGTTTCCTGCGGAACATTTTTACCTGAATAAAACTTTTTAAATGAGTTTTTTTATCTGTTTTCTTCATTTTATTGCTGCCATCTAAATATAAAACTACAACCGGATATTTAAAGGTATCTCTGAATTATTTTGCTGTCTCAAAACTCAATTTTTTAAATATTACTATGCGATTTTTTATTTGCGATAGATGGCGTTGTTATCTTACTAATCTTACTAATATTATAAATGTGAAAGTTTAGATGGATCGATGGATAGATGGATGGATGGATGGATGTTTGTTAGCGTTTATAGCCAAAACGGCTGAACGGATCTCCATGAAATTTGACACACGTTTAGAGCATACTCGGGAAGAACACATAGGCTACTTTTTATCCCGGGAATAATTACGGATCCCTTGGGATTTATTAATTTAGTTTTTTAATGTTTACTCGATCATTCCGCAACGGTTCAACATACCTTATTGAAATTTGGCACAGATATAAAACAAAGTCTGGTGTACACATGGGATAAGCTTTATCCCCGAGAAATGTCCGGTTCCCTAGGGATACGTAGCTATTTGTAATTTATATAGTTCGTATGTTTTCTAATACTACGCGGACGAAGTTGCGGGAAACAGCTCGTTATAAATATAACGTAGATTATTTTAATAATTTCTATATTAAATAAAACGTTTACTAATTACCAACTATTTTTTAAATTCACATTTGCTCGTAATTAAAAAAAAAGAGGTAAATATACCACTAATTATACGAGGTTATTCAAATTTCAATTGGGTCTTTGTATACAACACACAATTTTTTTCGCGCTCTACAAAATACTCAAATACGTATCTTGTTATTACGTAAAAAAAAGTAAAATTACCAACCAGTTACAAAAAACATACAGATTAAAAATAATAATCTACTTATAAGCACGAGCAGTTATCATATGTCAAAGGTTGAGAAACTCAGAGAGGTGTGAACTAAATCCATCCTACGTGATACAAAGTACGAGATTCTCTAAAAATAATACTCACATTCCGTACTAAGCATTAACGTTAAAAATTACAACTTCCTTATTCTGTGTCACACTCAATATACAATGACACACGTTCCAAAAGGTACTATTAATTCTTCATAACACACACTAAAAGCGTGCACTCATTTTTCTAAACTATCGCACAACTGTTTTGTCGCGTTTTGATTCCTATGACTTTGTATGTGCGCACACTACTCGATATTTAGTTGTGCAAATAAACAGATGAATTGGCTGCAAAACAATCGACTACACACAAAAGTTGTACGAGCACTCAAAATTGTATTGATTCCTCCTCAGTTGGGCAGCATTCTTATCTCTATTTTAGCGGATTCCATTAGCCTCCTGATCGTTTTGACCATATATCTAAACCTTAACAAATACCATCAAACTAAAAAGAAAACCTAACAACCATGAAACCACGACGCCGCAATATGTCACAGTTGCCGCGACAATGTTACAAAGTGATATTTAGCTAAGTACGTGTCTAGAGAATTCTATTAAGTTAAAGGAAACTTGGAAAGTTACACCGCCAACTTGACATTGTGGTTAGCGACACTAACTTGTGCTCGTCTCAATTTAGCTTTACGTAACATGAGGAAGTAAGCAAGTGAAGTAAGCCCAGAAATTAAATGCCATTAAATAGAACGGTTACTTAAATAACGCCCCACGCCTGTGTCAGGACAGTCGTCTGAAAGACAAATAAGATGTGAAAAATAAAACTTATATATGTAGATTACAGGCATTGGGGAAGGCCTATGTGCAACAGTTGGCAGACAAAGACTGATAATGATGATGACTACGATGATGATGATGATGATGATGATGATGATGATGATGATGATGATGATGATGATGATGATGATGATGATGATGATGTGCAAACTATTGTCGTATAATGCAATATAATTTTTGTTTTCACTATAACAGCGAATGTTTGGATGGATGGATGTAAAGGTGTTTTACCGAGTAACTTCAGATCGGTTGGATCGATTGAATTTTCAATAGAGATAAATTACAGTCTGCAGTAGAGTACAAGCTAATTACTTAGTTTTCTTTTAATTATATGTAATGAAAGGAAAAATAAAGCATGTAATAATGAATGGAAGAGCAGAGCATACTGTGCCAACCCTCTGTGATATGGGTAGGTTGATGAAAGTAAAAAATAAAGTTATATCTAGAATATGAGGAAAAAATGTTTCATCCATAAGTATATCTGTAAGAATTTTATAAAAGGGAAAGATTTGTATTTTTGTGAATATTAAAATCTGGGCCGATT
Organism: Papilio polytes; assembly: GCF_000836215.1. Classification (NCBI taxonomy): domain Eukaryota; kingdom Metazoa; phylum Arthropoda; class Insecta; order Lepidoptera; family Papilionidae; genus Papilio; species Papilio polytes. The sequence continues at coordinate 889,236 of NW_013526693.1, read as the reverse complement.
TCAAAAATTCTTTCACCATTCAAAAGCTACTTTATGTAACGTGTGGCTATGTTTTTTATTGTTTTTTTTAATCCCACGTGGTCGATGTCACGAGCAAAAGCTAGTATTTTATATCGGTAAAATTAGTAAAGAAGTGTAGAGCTAAACTAATTTAAAATTCCAAGATGTCGCATCGTCAGATTTGCAAGGTAGCGTGTTCATTACCATACAATCGATATCCGACGATGGCCGTTGCTAACACGTTCAGCTGACAATAAAGTAAGCTAAAAATTCTGATAAATAAAAATACACCAATACCCAGTAGTCAAAATTTTTAAACATAATTGTTACGTAAATCAATTGCTCAGATGACTATAAAAGACTACCTTTTGCCTGCGACCGCGTGAAATTAAAAAAAAGTAAGTAGCCTATGTGTTTTTCCAGACTACCCTCTACACGTATAGGAAATTTCATCGAAATCCGTTCAGCCGTTTAGGCTACAAACTCTAACAAACATCCATCCATCTAAACATTCGCATTAATAATATTTGTATTTTTTTAAATGCGTCAATTTATCAATAAGTGAGACTTACTGAAGATTTCTCATACTAAATCTACACTAAAGGGGATTTAGTGTTTTTGAATGCGGCAGTATATTTACAAAAAAAAGACTGGCCTTAGTAGACCCAGTCCAGATATAGCACGTTTTATTCTGTTAAAGTTGTTATCTTTTACACATTCTCTTCAAAGAAGTCTCATGAAAAGCATCTCTAAAACAGAAAAATAGTATGAAAAAAATTTTGCTGCGGACCGGAGTGCGCTAATTACCCTCTCCAGCGGGCTTTTGGCAGTCAGCATCACGGAAAGTGCTTGCTTTTTTTTCTTTTTATACAATCCGTAAAGAAATGTAGTATGACCACTACATGTTACATTCAAATTTTATTTATTTACCTATATGACAAAATTTACTTATGGTTAGCGTGGTATAGACATGTTATGCGATGGGACGATGGGGACCTAAACCAGAAAGTGATGAGAAAGAATAATAAGCTACAAAGGAAGAGGAAGACTGAAGAAAGTATGGATGCATTGTGTGAAAGAGGATATGCTTTAGAAACAATTCTTTAGATTCATTTGACGGCTGATAGACATTTACGGAAGAGCAGCACATACTGTGCCGACCCTCCGTAAGGGATAAGGGTAAGTGGATGATGAACTATATGATAAAATTTACTTATTTCTTTCGCTAATTAGAGAGATACCTTAAAAAGAACAACGCATTACGCATATTTTTTTTTGTATTATTATTCCATTCATATTTCATTATAATTAAGTGTTTAAGTTTATTCTTACATACTTCAATACAAATCCTTCTTTTATAATATGATATAAAATTGTGTGTCTAGATTAACCCCAATAAACTGTATTTACGCTAGTACAGTAAAGAACCCAATATAAAAATGACATTATTTAATAGTCGTTAAAACTAAAAACAAAGAGAAATGAAAATGCATATTTGTTAACATATAATTTTTTTTTTTATAACATAAGGTGGCAAACGAGCAAGCGGCCACTAGAATCCGCCAAAATGGCGAAGCCACCGCTGCCCATAGACATCCGCAATTGCAGATGCGTTGCCTACCTTATACGACGGAGGAGGAGACGCACATAAAGAGGATGTTTCCCCTTCCTATGCATTCCTCCACCGTTTAATCCACTTCCCCTTCCCAACCTCTCCTTATAAGAAAAGGGTGGTAAAGAGAAAGGGACTTAAATTAGGCCTACGGAAATCTATTGTAAAATAAATAAATACCAAAATCTATTGTATAGTAATTTATTATGACAGATATACAAATAAATTTCACTAAATTATCTCAGTTTTATTAATCTACCTCGTACAGGAAATCCGCTACGATACAGCGGCTGCGAGGTAATATTGACGTAAAATATTACCAAACTTCATCTTCAATGCACTAAATAATATTTCTCATATATAAACGCCTTTTCTACGCTATAATAATTGCTTTAGAGCGGGCGCACATCTTTAAATAAACAATCGCACACAGTTGTGCGATCGTCGATTGTTTCGCAGTCAATTCAACTGTTTAGTTGCACAACTAATCGAGTAGTACATATAAGCTTATAGGAATCAAAACGAGACTAAACAGTTATGTGCTTTTAATCAAAGGTCCACGCCCTCTTAGTAGTAACCCTAGGTAAGTCAGATAAACACATCTAAAATGAAACTGTTATTAAGATGAAGTGACGAGAGACATTTTCCATCTAAACATAAATGATTCTGTTCCGTCGTTACGATAAACTTCGTTCCCTCAACGCGATAAAAACTCCGGTAAATATTTTTCCAATACTTTAAATGACGGAAGTCCTCGTTCTGCCGTCGATGGCGACTCTGTGTATTTTTATGTTCGTCTACAAACATCGTTACAGGTGTTTGTAAATGTTGTCTTATTTAATTTGATTTTTCCTTCGATGGCTTTTTATTTTTTAAAACTATCAACAATTACGTCTAATGTTATAAACATTGTTGGGTTTCTGTATTTTTTAAATTTAAAAGAAATGTAGACCATAAATCAAACTAATCAAAAACAGATGGTTTGTTGCGAATCAAAAAGTTATGACGAAGCCACCTGTTTCCCAGAACTTTATGAAACTGTTCTTAAAGAAAAATCAAAAGTAAAAACGAAAATAAAAACTTTAAAATATTAAGACATCTTTATTAACTGTTAGGATGTTTTTGTTTAATTTTTATTCGATGTATTAACCTAGTCTGATAATTGTTATTTGAAAAAACGCAATAAGAGACACAAACTCAAAATCCAGACAAATATCTAAACTTTAGAATAAAACGGAATTCATTTAAAATTATCAAAGCCTTAAATAAATGAATCTTATCTTACTAATATTATAAATGCGAAAGTTTAGATGGATGGATGTTAGAGTTTCGAGTTTTTCAATGTTGGCATAGATGTAGTTGATAGAATACATAGGTTACTTACTTTGTTTTTAATTGTACGCGGACGAAGTCGCCAGCAACAGCTAGTCCATATCTATACTTCCAGACTAATCTATATCTATTTCTATATTAATATTATAAAGAGGAAATATTTGTATTTTTGTATGTATTAAATTAACTCAAAAACTACTGGACCGATTTTAAAAATTTCCTCATTATCAAAAAGTTACGTTAACAGTTAGTAACATAGTATTATTTTTTTAATTTTACGCGGGCGATGTCGCGAGTAACTAGTGTTATATAAATTTAGAAGCACTAGTATCTAAAAAACTTTAACATGCTGAAAGGGCTTACAAACAGACCTATCAAGTTGTCAGTGATTACACGGAAGTGCTCTTGGCCCATTTCCAATAAACTTGTTGATTGCTCAGTAAATACGAGGCGAGGAAACCATGTTTATTGTGTCCCGTATGAGCCGACATTTTTGTTACCTTAAAATACTTTCAAACGATCAATTTTTTTATTTACAAAGTCGCTCGATGTTATGTGGTATCCTTTCTTCATTTTGTTTAAATGAAACTTAACATTTTTATTGTTACTAAATAAGACTAGCTTTCGCCCGCGAATCCCCTCGGGCGGAATATTTAAAATAACTTAATAAGATGCTTATGTATTCTTTCAGACTATGTTCTACATTTATGCCCAATTACAGTGATATCCATTCAGCAGTTTAGGCTACAAACAAACGTCCATCTAAATTGTCGTATTTATTGTTAGTAAGATTTTATTCATGCTAACATAAAGTGGAAACTATAAAAGTGATATATCTGCAATCGTTAAATTTGTATAAAACTCTAGTTTTTCCTTTTAAATGTTATTCAGAAACGAATGCAGTTTTAAAGTTGATTTCCGTTTTATCTCAGCACCACATTGCTTGAATAGAAACCATTTGCATAATATTTGCATATTTGGATCTTAATACTCCTTTCTATTAAAGTAACTACGCTTAACTTTTTGAGTTTTTTTGTTGCAACGTTTTTTAAATTGTCCTAAACGACTCATACTCAAGGGTATAGGAAACACTAGCTGTTCCTCGCGACTTCGAATCATGTGAAATTATAAGTAAAACAATATGGCCTGTTTTAACGATAACGTAGCTTTTTAATGGTTAAAAAATTTCTAAAACCGGTCTAGTAGTTTTAGCGTGAATCAAATACATACAAAAATCTAAAAACATAAATCTTTCCTCTTAAAATACTAGTATAGATGATATATTTTAACTTAAAGAGAAAACTTCATAATGCTTTTATAACAGATAATGTCATCTAAAAATAAACAAAAAAACAGAAATATATCTTACTAAGACTCAATCGGCATCGACATCTTAAAAAATTCGAACTATAAGAAAGGGAAAACCACAGCAATAAAGGCATAGTGCAGATTGTCGGGGAAGTAGACAAACTGCGGCAATAATTCAATGTAACCCGACCTTTCTTTCTCACGTTGATTAATATCTCACTTTGGTACGCGTTATACGAATACATCACTTCATAACCCGACTAAATGAGAAAGTAACGTAATCCTGAAGTGATCTATAACTCTTATAACCCATTTCGTAGTGTATTCATTTTGATCTACTATAAGCTCAAATTATACTTGACTAGCTGTTGCTCGTGACTTCGCTCGTGTGTAATTAAAAACAGTAAAAATAATAGCATATGTTGCTACAGATAAATTAGCTTTCTTGCGGTGAAACAATTCTTAAAATCGCCCCAGTAGTTTTTGAGTTATTTCAATACATACAAAAATAAAAATCTTTTTTCTTTATAATATTAGTACAAATGAATTGACATAAACATTTTAGTTTAAAAATGTATTTGCTTTAAATTTAAAAAAATAACCCATGAGTATTGTTATGTTTTTTAAAACTTATAACAAGTACAAGGAAAGTTGCTAAGAACTGCAAGTTTGATAAAAGTATAGAAAATTTCTCTCTGTCACTTAACTGTAACTTAACAAAGTTGGTAACAGTTTCATTACTTAAAGAGTCTTGTGAAGTTAGAATTAATGGAGTCAAGACATGGGCAAGCAGTTTGTCATAACATTATGTGATTTTTTTTAATACCCTTAATGATATTGAAAGAAAAAAGCCCGATATTAAATTATATTGTAACGTAAACAAAACCTTGGTAAGTATCCATAGGAAGAGGAAATATCCTCTTTATGTTCTTCTCCTCCTCCGTCAATGAAGGGTAGGCAACGCATCTGCAATTGCGGATGTTTATGGACAGCAGTCGCTTTCCATTTCGGTGGATTCAGGTGCTTGCGCGTTTGCCACCTTATATTATAAAAAAAATGTTTAAAGTTTAGCAGTTACATTTTATTAACGTTTCAACATTGATAATAATACGTCAGGTTTACCCCTACAAGTATTCTAAGTGTAATCTATACTAATATAATAAAGCGCAAACACACACTTCTTTGTGACGTAAGATGTCAGCAATGACAGCATATTTTTGAATAACTCTTTTTTTAATTAACAACCGTTCTCTTACGTCACGCTTTAGCCTATATATTTTCACGCTAATAAACTTAAGGGGTAAATAAATTAGACAAAACTTCATTTGGGAAGCGACCATAAAGCTGCCAACATTAAGGAAGCAAGGTTATTGTGCCAACGGTAATTTTGACATTTGCAGTTGAGAAATTGACAAATATAAACAATAAATAAATTATAATTTCATGCGGATGAAGCCGCACGGGAACAGCTAGTTGTAGATACAAGACAAGTCGTTTGAAGAAATATTTCTATTGTAAATAAACGAACAAAAAACTCAGCAATTAGTAAGAAAAGAAAGCCACAAAACTATTTTGCAAACAACGTACTCCGCGCTGCAACCAAAGAGATTTTCTTTGATTCACTTTATACAAAAGCTCTTAAAGAAATCCTTTTACAATTCACATTTCTTTACTAACTTTCAGTGAACGGTTAATTGTTTATTTATTCTTCTAAATTACTTCACATTATTTGTTTATTCTTCTCATTTATAAAGTAGTTCTTTCTCCCGACTTCGTCCGCACTACATTAAAATATATAGCAGTGATCTAATGGCAAAATAATTGTTGATATCCAAAAATATTTGTGTTTTTTTGTAAATCATCGTTATATAGCGTCGGTGGCTCAGTGGTTTAATGACTAGACCTGTAATCTACTGGTCTTCGGTTCGAATTCCGCTGTACCAATGTGATTTTCAATTTTTCGAATATTCATATGTACATAATTTAGCCAACGTTCTTACGGTGAAGGAAAACATAGTGATGCTTCCACATATCCCCACAGAAATTTAAAGATATGTGTGAAGTCAACCAACCCGCACTTGGCCAGCGTGATTGACTATGGCCTAGTCACCCCTTACTTAGGGCAGGCTCCGAGCCCCTTAGTAAGCTGATGATGATGTAATAATGAATGATTCGCATAGATAAAATCCGGTGCAAATAAACATCTCCACCATTAAAAAGAATACTGTCTATTTGTAATACTTCGTTATAATTAGTCGGATGAAATGTCTACATCACAAATGTTAAGTTTTTATTATAATATGCCATTGGTATTTTGCCATCTTGATCCCGCATATTGCTAACGACTCTTTCATTATTAAACCCTTCCTCAAACTTTGCTTTGAAAGCAAATTAACACTTAAAAAACTTTCCATCTTACCGCACTTAACTTGAATAATTTCCATAGTAACTTATCACGATATCGTAGAAAGTTTTTGGGTTACATAATAGCGACTTTGAGTCAGGTTGTATGGGAATGTCAAGAATTCAAGACACCTTGAATTTTGGTGGAAACTTCGTCGATTAACATTCCAGTAGCGGTATTGTTACAGACGGACGTGCCTCAAACATGCTATCATAAGTTTGCCTACAATGAAATATTTTGAACATAGATCTATACTAAGAAAACGTGTAAAATATACGTATTTATATAATACTGACTTTTACCCGCGACTCCGTCAGCGTGGAATTAAAAAACAATAAGTAGATAGCCTACGTTACTCAGGGAAAACATTGCTTTTAAATGGTGAAAGGGGAAGTTCGCCACTCCGATTGAGTAACAGAGGGCGCGTGGTTCTCCGCGCAAGAGCGGTCCAAACAACCGAGGAGGCGTAACAGCCAGTCGGGGAGAGGAAGAATACTTCCTGTGTGCCCACACCCCGGTGCCCGGTGAAAAGATGGAGACAGTGGGGTTTTAGTTGGTATGCTCCCGCTTATCGGGAGTGAGTCCAACATAACCTCCGCGCCTTTCCCCTCTTAGGGCGCGGGGGTAAGCGTAAAGCATTTCCCCACTATAAAAAAAAAAGCTTTTAAATGGTGAAATAAATTTTGAAACCAGCCCAGTAGTTTTTGAGCATATTCATTACAATCAAAAAAACAAAGTTTATTATGATTTCAATTATGGTTTAATTTATTTGTAACAAATGCTTGTTTTTAAGAGAAAATATTTTCATTTATGTATTTAAGTACTTAAGCTTAAAACTACCGGACCGATTTCAAAACCATTGTCCATACAAAGCTACATTACTAAGAAACAAGGACTAAATTTATTTCTAGATTTTATATAAATTCAGCTCCTACGAAGTCGCGGAAAAAGCTAGTCTTATGTACAGTCGAACCTAGATAATTGTAACACATCTATTAGCGAGAAAAATATTCTTTCTAGAAATCTCGTCGTTAGAACTCTCGCTTATCCAGGTTCGACTATATTTTTATAAGTCTCGGAAATTGTCTCAGTGCAAGTAAAAGAACATTATTGACATAACAAAGATAGTTATTAACACTAAAGTCTAAAGTTTCTTCTATTCGTAATACTTGAAAAGTATGTAAGCATATATAAAGTGTGGTCAAATATTGTTGATCACAAAACTGTCATTGCCAATATTGTCGTGCCACAACTCAGACGAACGTTGGCAAACTTCGGCAAACGCTGGCGAACAGCGGTTTGATTGGCCATTAACTTTGGTCATTTCAGTGGACGTTCGGTGAAATTTCAACGCGGATTGTTGCCTTTGACGCGGCCATTCTTTGTGATTTATAGCGCGAAAGCAATTAGTATCTTGTCCGATGTGGACGGGAAAATAATCTTTTCCTTTTCGTCATTTATTGTTATTAAAAACCGACGGAAAACACTGTAACCAAGAGTTTTATTATCTTATATTTGAAACGTTTTGCTTATTTCTTTCATAGTTAAAGATCGTTCTAAAATTAGATCTTTTGTAGACAACAGGTTGAGGTGCAGCATGGAGGTGAATCTGTGTTTGATATGCAAATACATGGAAATCCCTATCGTGTTCAAACGTGTTGCTGCGGAAGCCGTATTCAGATAATCTTTAAACAGGGGAATTTGTGCAGGCTTTATATCACACATAGCTTACCTCATGTATCTACGATTTATGTACGTAATCTTACTAATATTATAAATGCGAAAGTTTAGATAAATGGACGGATGTTTATTAACTACTAAGCGGATCGGAATGAAATTTACCATAGATGTATCATAGCCTGGATAAATACAAGGGCTACTCACTTTTATAAAATCGGCTACGTGACATATGGAATATTATTATTTTAATAATAAACTAGCTTTCACCCGCGACTCCGACCTCGTGGAATAAAAAAAAAAAAACAAAAGTGAGTAGCCTATGTGTTCTTCCAGACTATCATCTACATCTATACCAAATTTCAACGAAAGCCGTTTGGGCTACAAACTCTAACATCCATCCATCCGAATTTATAATATTAGTATGAAACATGATTTATATCAAAATCTAAGAGGACCCCACATTTTGGATTTACAGCCAATATTCACGTTCAAAAGCTCGTCAAAATAAAAACAAAAGGTATTGAAGTAAGGTTAAACGTAAAATGCACAAAGCAAGTCGCCGCTTTGCTACAAAAGCCATCGCAAAGGGATCAGAATTTTCCATCCATTTTATGTTCTAACGTTAACCATTTTCATTCTTTACGATAGGTTAACTCGCACTGGAGAATAACTTGGCGAAGTATCCGCTGCCCATAGCCATTCGCAATAGCGGATGCGTTGGCTACCCTTAATAGATGGAGGAAGAGACGCACATAATTAGTGTGCATGTCACATTGCACACACTAGGCCACTTGATGAGAATGGGGCAGGATCGTGGAGCCAAAAAAGCGTATCTCAGAATACCGATTGGCCGCCGACCCGTCGTCAGGCCCAGATACCGCTGGCGAGACGCCGTAGAGCTGGACCTTCGCAAGCTAGAGTCGATAGACTGGCAGATGACGCTGGCGCTCTCTCGTGTCGGAGGCCAAGACCCACTTTGGGTAGCTACGCCAACGCAATAAATAGGTAAGTAAATCACATTGCATCGTTATGCTCGTATTCATTTGTTTGTGTGCGATTTTTCTTAGAAAATTTCAATATTTCTCTGTTCTAAAAAAATATGCGTGGTCTTCAAATAAATACATTTATTGAACCTGATTTTTTTTATATTTTGAATAGTTTGTTATACCTAAGGGTTTTGTTTGTTTTTTACCTGAAGGAATAAAACGACACAGAATAGCTCGACCATCAAATATTAGTATGGTTGTGTCGTAAAGGCTGGCTCGAGGCTGAGCCACGTTTTATGATGCTAACACGTGTGCCAGCGACGTCTTTAAATATTTTATTTATATTGAAGTTTCATTGTTTTTTATATTTTTTTATAAAAACACCAAAGAAGCAAAAATAAAACTAGCAAGTCATATATGACCATTCCGACAGTAGATTTTTTAAATATCTAGGAATCTTACAACTCATCGTATATGTTGATCGCTTTTTTCTACGCTCGTCTTTTGTTTTATATTCCGTTACCAACTTTGAATTAACCACTATTCCTTGTAAAACACACTAAACACATTTATTTTTAAAATTGGACGTTTGTAGCGGCCTTAACTATTTCGTACTCTAAGCTTATTGTATTCTACTTTCAGTCCTATCAAATTACTTTGCATCACGAATAAATGAGTCGCTTTTTTATGTATCCAGTTTTTCAATCTATACTAATATATTAAAACATAAACACACACTACTTTGTGGCCTAGAATATCAGCAATCGCAGAATATTTTTTTATAATCTCTTTCTTTACTAAAAAGCCCTACACCTACGACACGCTTTAGGCTATACATTTTCACGCTATTAAACATAGGGAGAAAATGAATTGTTAAAAACCTTCATGTGGAAAAGGGACCATAAACTACAAACTGCCAACATTAAGGAAGCATATTGTGGTAATGGTGATTTTGACATTTGCAATTGAGAATTTGACAAATCTAAAGAATAATAAAAAGTTTTTATAATTTTAAAAGCCGCACGGGAACAGCTAGTTTACCAATGTACACAATTTATTTTCTGTAATTTTTCTAACACTACAGGCGTCAAACGCATACGCCGGGCGTGTTTGTTATGCTAATGCGACCACATGCAGGCTCCGATTCACGCTAAATTACACATAATTAAATTCCTCTACCACAAAGTGCACTGCTGAAAGTTAATTGAAATTATGGAAAAAAATGATTTTGAAATATTCAACTCGTTATTGTAGAGATGTATCAGTTAAGAGATATGTCTTTTACTTACTTACTTATTGCGTTGGCGCAGCGACCCAAAGTGGGTCTTGGTCTCAGACACGAGAGAGCGCCAGCGTCGTCTGTCCTGCGCCAGTCGTATGTCTTTTATGAGGACTACATTACCTACCTCCATAGATTTGACAGACGAGGGGGCGGAAAAGAAAGAAAATATGTACTCTTTCTATGTGTCCCTTCCGCCGTATATTAAAGGTACATCTATATTTCGATACTTCGCTTTTTCGTCGTATTCAATTTTTTTTTACGCCCTAGTTACCGAGGTTTTAAATGTTTAAAGCATTAATAACAATCAATGTAATACAAAAATGAATTCTAGTATAAAAAAATTTACTACAAGAAATATACTTGACATTTGAAATCCGCAATTGAATAGTTTTTGTGGCCGTTCCAGTTTCCAACTGTTCAATTAATTGGAAACATTTTATATTAAAACAAAAAGACTTTTCATTCATTGAATATCAATAATAATCAATTTAAATATAAAAAGTATTTATATAGAGTTGTTTTCCAACTGTGAGAGTGTATTGTATCTGTAATTGGAAGGCGGGCAATCCGCAGAAATACCGCAGCGATATTACAATGAACGGACTCCACGGTCAATTAAAACTTCCAATTTAATCGATAGCTTCGATACCGAATCGAAAACGTATTCTGATATGGATTTTCTAACAATTATAATACACTTTTCAATTTTTATATTGAATTTCCACAACAAAAATAACTATAAATATGTATCCTTTACTAGCTGTTCCCATACGACTTCATTCGCATGAAATTATGAAAATTGTTTTATTGTTTACATGTGTCAAATTCTATTGCAATTGTCAAAATGACATGACTTATTATCAACTTATGGTATCTTTCCCACATTACGGTTTTTATCCAAAATATTTACCCCCTAAGTTTAATGGCGTGAAAATATATAGCCTAAAGCATGACGTAAGTGTAGGGCTTTTCAGTAAAAAGGGAATTATTCAAAAATATGCTGGAATTGCTGAAATCTTAGGCAACAAAGAAGTGTGTGCTTACGCTTTATTATAATAGTATAGATATACATTAAGAAGGCGCACACTAAACTGTCGCACAAATGTTTAGGACATGTCCGACCATTGGCTGATAGATGCTCATTATTATATATTTACTAGCTTTCGCTCGCGACTCCGTCCGCGTCGAATTAAAAAATCCTAAAGTGTGCAGCCCATGTGTCCTTCCAGGCTATCCTCGACGTCTGTACCAAATTTCATCGAGATCTGTTCAGCCGTTTAGGCTACAAACTCTAACAAACATCCATCCATTTTTAGTATTAGTAAGATTGCGACGCGTGTAACCATGTGAAAATCCATAATAACAATCAGCGGCGATCAAAGTGTTAAACCAGTGTTTAACGCTGTTTTAGGAAACAGTAAGTCGCATAAGAGCGTCAGAACAATATGTCGACATATAAGGGTCTGTTGAATTATTTTCAAGAGTCTTTTAGGAAAAATGTAAGAGCACTTACAAAGAAGCAATATTAGGAAGGCCCTGTCCCCCTTTCTTTGTTCAATGTAACTATTCTTACTTCAAACGAAGACAATAAACTTTGTGCTTCTTGGTTCAAAGGTAAAAGGGTTTTATCTTTCGAGAAAAAAAATAGTTAGAAGTTTCATTTACTTAATTAGAATTTCTACAAATTACTGGTTTGGCTTTGGCTTTACTAAAACCGTATCTTAAGGTAACTTAGGGACTGCTTTACTACTTTTTTGATATCGTAAAAAATCTTCAAAATATTTTAACTTACAAAAACTAATATTTAAAGACTTGATCAGGTTCCGTAACTTTACTATTCTAATAGGCATTTATTCATTAAGAATAAAATTCCTGGTATGTCGAAAAATCATACTTCATACTAATATTATAAAAGCGAAAGTTTAGATGGATGGATTGATGTTTGCCAGAGTTTGTAGCCAAAACTGCTGAACGTATTTCGATGAAATTTGGTATAGATGTAGAGGATAGTCTAGAAGAACACATAGGTATGTGTTGAGCATTTGTAAACTTTTGTTTTTTTCTTTCCACGCGGACGGAATCGCGGGCGAAAGCAAGTAACACAATATTTATCGAAAAACATCAGAATTTCCCGCACACGATACATCATTAAAAGTTTCTTTGAATCAACCTCATATCAGTACATAAATAAGGGAATGGAGGGTGGATTAAGAAAGGAGTGGATATGACAGCTGATATAAATGTATGGAAGAGCAGCACTTACTATACCAATCCTTTGTAGAGATAAAGGCAAACAAATACTACATGCGCAATAAAAAAACATTCTGTTTTCAGAACGGATTTCTGATCGTTATTATTGAAAATGGAAACAGTGAATTAATGTAGAAATGGATTATTCAAAGCTAGGAATACTGAATGGAAAAAACATCGCCCTTAAGTAGTATTTCATAATCGAATACATCTTGAGAATACAAATTGAGTTGAATTTTACAAATGTAAATTGACTGTCCTTGGTACTTCGATTACGAAACGAACCAAATCTATCTACATTAATTTAACCACTACTTAATTACAAAATATAATTAGTCCAAAAATAACAAATTGAAAAAAAAAGCAATTTTAGGTGAGAAAAAAAATCGCAAATATGAGTGAAGTCCATCAACCCATTTTAGACCAGCGTAGGTGAGTTTGGCCTAATCACCCATAACTTAAGTAAGCGCTAAGCCCCTGGTGATGACGCAATTGAGCTGGTGACGTCATAATATTTATATTAAAATCAAAACAGAATAGTAGAAACAAAAACATGTTTTAAAACATAACTTAATAAGATCACAAATGGTATAATCTCTAATTAACAAAGTTTGCATATTGTCTAACCGTAGCGGAATATATGGGAACGTGTCCCAGATTTGGCCTAAATACAATGTCTTGTAAGCTATACGCGACTGTACATCCAAATAGAATTGAACCGGCGATTGTATACTGCCGAACAGACTGCATTGTTCAAACTTGGATCACTCCGGGCCAGCTTGAGTGTTGTTTCTTGTAAAATAAATTGAATATCTATTGATATAGTGTAACTACAATATAATATTTAAAACATGTATAATATTGTTGGCGTTATGCAAAATATGTCATATCAATAGAGCAATGTAAAGTAAGTGGTATTTTTACTCTATGTTGTTTTTATAAAAAGTTTACACCACTTTTGTCAAAAGAAGAATGAGTAGTGGAAGTTAATTTAGCGTTGGAAATCACGTATGGAAAAGGGTACTATCTTCCCTTATCTGTTCATTTCAGATAAAAAAAGTTGACAGCATTGTAGCTTTAAGTTGCGAGGCAGCGGTCACTTCGCATAATCAGATGGCCACTTCCACGTTTACCATTCACTAAATCTATAGCTATTTTATACTAAGTTCTTATAATAAAAGATGTAACAGGATATGAAGTTTAAAATGAGAATGAAACGCCTTCGGGCCGACGCTCGGAGGATAATCAACTTGGCTCGCTCAGGTTAATCTGGCGCGGAAAGATGAGAAATTTGCCCCTGCTAATGTTACTTATAAGCTTCTTGTTACGAACAACGTTGATATATTGTTAGTGTTAAGTAATATAAAAACTCGATGAGGACAGAGATAATAGGATGAGACGGGAACAGGAAGATAAATTCACCAGGATAAAAATGATGACGTGTAAGGAATTCAGTTATGACGACAAGATATATGAAAAAGTAGTACATTATGACAACCCTTTTTTTTATAATGTACGATGGCAAACCAGCAAGCGGCCACCGAATCCACTGAAATGGAAAGCGACCGTTGCCCATAAACATCCGCAATTGCAGATGTGTTGCCTACCCTTAATTGACGGAGAAGGAGACGCACATAAAGAGGACATTTTCCCTTCCTATGCGTCTCCTCCAACGTCAAATCCACTTTTCCTTCCCATCCTTTCCTCTTAAGAAAAAGGTGGAAAGGGAATGGGACCAAAATTAGGCCTCCGGCACCACACTCATCAGACGAAATACGGAATTGCTTCCACTTCACGCCTGTCTTCTGTGTGGTCGTGGTATTACACCGAGCCGGCCCATTCGTGCGAACATGTTAAAGCGGGCTCTAGAGAGAAAAAGGCAGAGGCATGATAAACAGGGCTGGTATTCGGGCGAAGTTAGCCGCCCTGGGCGCTGGACAGAATGAATAACTAACGTAACCTCGTTTACTCCCCTTATCGAACTAAAAAAGAGGTACCGTAGAAATGTCGCCCAGGACGCTAATAGTGCTAAAAAGAATAGTAATAATAAAAGATTCAAATAATACCATATTGTTGAGTTTGTTAAATTACTTTTTTTTTATTTCTACATGTGTTGTAGTATTGATAAGATTAAGTGTTATAATTTTCTATTTTTATTTTTAAACAATACGCCAGAATAGTAGTATAGATACGAAACAAAAACTACAACAGTATACAGACACGGCCGTGACCTAACCTCAAATATCGAATTGTAACAACCTGACCTTACAAACTAGCGGATTGAAGTAACCAAATTCCTTACCGTTCCTATCTAGATTTGTTAGTAAATGTTTTAGCGCTCAGTTCAATAGAAAATTAACGTGATTTCTTGATTAGGGTTTCATCTTTTAATTAATAAGAGATTAAACATACTAGCTTTCGTCCGCGATTCCATTCGCGTGGGATTAAAAAAATGTAACCTATGTGTTCTTTCAGACTGTGCTTAATGTATCTTTCATCGAGATCTGTTCAGCAGTTTAGGCCACAAACTATAAAACATCCATCCAAACTTTCGTATTTAACATTAATAAGATTGTCAAATGATAGTAGATATATGGTACAAGAAATCATTTGATACAAACCTAGTCTATATCTCAGATACTTGATATGCATGACTTGCTTGGGCGCGGTCTGGTGCGGTAGCCGCATTGATTATGATAATAGCCAGCTTTGGTGCAAATCTGACGACGTGATCGACTTGCTTATACTTTTAGATTTATCGAATACGTGATTACGATTATGAGAACAAAGAACTACGTATAATCTGAGAATGTCATTATCATTGCCCTGCGTAATACTACTCCAGTAGGTTCGGTGCATCGGGTTTTCTTCCTCCAAATAACTCTATCATACATCATCTCGGTCATTTCTCTTCTTGATGATGTCACCTTTAACGCAATCCATCCATCTCTTTCTTTGTTTAACCCTACCGGTGTGTAATCTGAGAAAGTGTTAACGTAAAAATTAAAATAAATACCACAAAGGTTATGTATTTTTTAGTCAAATTACGGTAGCAGTTTATTGACTGAAATATAACCACGCAGTCATTGGAAAAGTACTTGACATAAAGCAGAACTAAATATAAGTTTTTTAACTCTTCCTTCACATCTTAATTTAATTAGATTACTCTTAATACTATAAATACTAGTAATGTATATTTCATGTTTACGTCATCATCCTCGGTATCCTACTCCCGTGAGTCGGCGCGACAGGTTTTTGTTTTTCACATGACTATCATACGTCATCTCAGTTATCACTCCCTTCTTGATCATGTCATGTTTACAATAAATAACGAATTCTAAATTAACATGGAAACAATATGTGTTACTGATTTAGTATTGTTGTTAAAGATTGGAGGCGGGGTGAATTGAAAACGATCGATTGCGAAGTGAAAAAATATATTTCCTTTTACATATTTAGAAATTGTCATATGTCAAAAAAGAACAAGTCAAAAATAAAAATATAAAATGCGTTCGATATCTTAAAAGTTGTAAACGAGGTTGTAAGTTAAAACCTCGTTTCACTTATTTTATCTGTTACGTAAGTAATAAGAAAACATTAAACTGTCAAAAATAAACTCAACATTAATATAGTTTGTCTCTCGGACACATTACATCATATAAAACCCAAAAGATTTGAACAGAACAAACTGAACAAAAACTGCAATCGTTTCTTAACAATTGTTAAAAATATAAATATCACAATTTACTTATTACTTTAAAAGTAGAATAATGATTAAATATAATTATATTTTAAAAATGTTACTAAACTTAGCAACTTTGTAGGCGATATTAGTCGATGTGGAAATTTAATCAAAAAGAAAATCTTAATTAAAGTTTTTTTTCTTCAAACTTTTTCTTTAATAATCAAGTTATAATGAAACCTTTTTTTTAATTTTAACTATACAGATCGGAAATTTTAACTGACAAAATGAGCATTATTTATTTTGATTAAAGTTAACGTACTTGGATTATCAATCGACATAATTATTTTATAAAAGAGAAGGGGGCAAACGAGCAGCAGGAGGTGGTTATTATAATCTCTGAGTATTATAACTCTTGTTTTTAATATTTAAAATAAAAGGATGTTTGAATCGTTAGTGGCCTGTCCATAAATATTGATCGATACCTTACACTTATCTCAATAAAATAACATTAACTACCAATCAATCAGAAGGAAATAGACCATAAACCAAGTCGTAAAATAAGTAAATTGCTTTCCTATTCAACCGTTCAATCTAATCTTTTATAACTGTATCGATAAATTCAATCTTACTCTTACTTATAAATGCCCAAGTTTATATGAATAGTTCGTTAGAGAGGTCACACATCTTCAACTAAGCAATTGCATAACTGGCGTGCGATTGTCTATTGTTTCGCAGCTAACTGTTTAGTTGGGTAACTAAAAACCGAGCTAGAAATAAGCTCATAGGAATTATAGCGCGACTAAACAGTGGTGCGATAGTCTAGTCAAAGGTGTGCGCGTGCGAAGGTATCTTCAGAACGGAACGGATCTTGATAAAATGTTCTACTGGAACATAGCTGAGAGAAAACATATAACTAGGATGCTTCCTTTTTTTCCACGAAGGAGTCTTGAGGAAAAATTAATAAGGACACAAAACTAGAGCTAAACTGAAAGATTCAGTAGCTTATGTCATAGTAATACTGTTTACGTTAGTTTTGAAGCTGTCTACTCGTTTACGAATGATACCTAAATGAAACACTTATATGGATTACTAGCTATCACCCGCGACTCCGTCAGCTTGGAATTAAAAACAACAAAAGTGAGTATCCTATGTTTTCTTCCAGAATAGCCTCTATGTAATTTCATCGAGATTTGTTCAGCCGTTTATGCTACAAACACTAACAAACATCTATCCATTCATCTAAACTTTCGCATTTATAATATTAGTAAGATTAGTAAGATAAATTGAACAATAAAATAACAATCTGAAGCTAAAATTCTTCTGTCGTAATATTGCAGTATCAGTTTTCGGAATGAAAATAAAAGAGACGAGATGACGCCAGTGTAACTCTACAGTGAAATAATTTCAGTAAATTAAATACATTTCACAGCGAGAATGTGCTGACAATTGAATACAATTTGTGAACGTTAACAAAAGGATTTCCATTATGATGTTTCTGTCGGTTCCGGTCCGAACGGAAATTATGTTTGAAATGTAACAATAAAATGAATTCCACGAAAGCGTTTGGTAAACTATCAAATTTGACAAACACCTGTTTGTCAAATTAATTATCAGATACTTAAAAAACGTTTTGACTAAAATTGATCTTTCTTGATTTGAATAGTATGTTATTAGATGTTTTGGCAAGTCAATTTTTTATCAATTATTAAAAATAAAACTTAGGTCCATATCCTAATTGGTAGAGATCCATACAAAATATGACGATTTATTATGTAGATAATAATTTAAAATGCTTCATGTGAATTCAGTTGGTGTCAAGTTAAATTGGTTTTCCGCCGACCAATTGTCGATAAAACTTTTAACAAGCCTGTATGATAATAATGCCCATATACGATTTATAATATATTTCAATAGAAGTTTTCAAATCTAATATTAAATATAAGAACGTTTAATACGTAAAAGATATATACTTACTTAAAAGAATACTAGTTAATATTATAAATGCGTAACATGGATGGATGTTTGTTAGAGTTTGTAGCCTAAACCGCTGAACGGATTTTGATAAAACTTCATGTAGAGGATAGTCTAGAACACATAGGCGGCTCACTTATTTTTTAATTCGATACGGAAGGAGTCGCAGGCGAAAGCTAGTTAAGTAATAAAGGCTTTTAGAGTATATGTTTCTAAACTACTAGACCGAATTTAATGTAATTTTGTTGTAGTCTTCAGAGTCAAGGAGAAGTTTATGTCAAAAAAAATCGAAATGCTTGGCAGGTTTAATAAAACATTTTTTTGTGATAGGAATATTTAATATTTTTTTTCATTATTTGCACTTCTTTTGCTACGCATGTTCAAGATATAAAATATCAGTGCTATTGAAATGTCTATTGGAATAATATCGAGCAATGCTTTAATCGGCCACAAATCTTCTCGTTTTCATTAAACTTCTCTCGTTATCTGATACTTGCTTGTATTTTAATGTCGATGAGTTTGTAACGGCCCTAGGTTACAACTAGCTCAAAGTTTTGATGACTTTTCAATTCTATGAAATGTGGCTTTTGATGTCGCCCAATCAAGACATTGGACTTTGACTGTTGGTGGAAAAATATAATCAATACTAATATAATAAAGCGTAAAAACACTACTTCGTGGCGTGACGTCAGCAATCACAGCATATTTTTTAATTATTATTTTTTTAATAAAAAGCCCTTCACTTACGCTTTAGGCTACATATTTTCACGTTATTAAACTTAGGGGGTAAATAAATTGGAAAAAACCTTCATGTGGGAAAGGGACCATAAACTACAAGCTGCCAACATTAAAGAAAGCAAGGTGATTATGCTAACGGTAATTTTAAATGCTAAGTTAACAATAAAATAAAGTTTTTATTATTCCATGTGGATGAAGCCGCACGGGAACAGCTCTTGTAATTAAAATTGTATCGTTATTATGCTTTCTGATCACATTTTATATATTTTCATTTTTATTTGATAATCTGTATTTACATATGTTACATTCAAGATACCATAATGACTGTAGCCTTGGTCATATAACTTCGTAACTTGCAAGCTTTCATTAATATGGTTGATCCTAGAGATTAGATTAACTTCAGTTTACAATGAAAACTTATTTTTCTATTTGATTGTGATATTTCCAACAAAATCAATATAACTGAAACTGAAATATTAGTGAAAATTCTTGTAAACACGGGATAAGTGTGTTGTCCCTCGGGCGTGTTCCGACGCTCGCTGCACCAGCTTCCGCCCAACTCGTCCTGTTAGATAACACGTTGATATTACTGGAAAAAGATACGATATTTCGTATATAAAATTAGTTCTTATTTTGAAGTATACTAGTTCTCGCTTAACGATTTTGTTCATGTATTGTAAATTCTTGGTAAAAGAAGTAATTGAAATTAGGATAATATATTTCAAAATATTCAAGCTATAAAAACATTTCAATTTTTTCAAAAAATGCAATATTATAAAGAAGAAAGATTTGTATTTTTGTACGTATTAAAAGAAGTCAAAAACTACTGAGTCTATTTAAAAAAATCACCATTGAAAAGCTAAATTATCATTGATTAAATAGGTTATATTTTTCATTGTTAATTTAATTTCACGGGGACAAAGTCGCGAGCAATAGCAAGTTAATGAAAATATTTTACCTTTCGTTTTGATATCCAGAAGTTTTAATACTAAAAATTAAACTTTACGATGGAAACTCACAAACCCTTGTTCATGAGACACATTTAAAGACAACACTCAATAAAGTTCTCGCTAAAACTCAATGCAAGAGGAAATTGAACGACGATGTTTAAAACTTTGCACCCACAAGTCTTCCTTACTTGAATACTCAAGTTTTCACGTACATAGAAGTTAAAATGAAATCGATGATATATATTTATATTTCGATGGCTCCTATGTAAATAATCGTAACCCACAAAATTTACTTAAAGTTACTATATATACTAATATAATAAAGCGTAAACACACACTACTTTGTGGCGTAGGATGTCAGCAATCACATCTTCTTTTGACTAGTTCTTTCTTTAATACAAAACCCTACACTTACGACACCCTTTAGGCTATACATTTTCACGCTATTAAACATAAGGGCAAATAATTTGGAAAATTCCTCATGTGGGAGAGGAACCACAAACTACAAGCTGCCAATATAAATAAAGCAAGGTTGCCATAATACGGCCATTGGTATCCAATATCAAAGGCCTTCGTGGTCATTTGTGCATTTTGACATTTGCATTTGGAAGTAAAGTTTTTATAATTTCATGCGGATGAGACCGCACGGGAAAAGCTAGTAGTAAGATAAAGTGATACTTTAGAATTTCAGGTATCAGGTTTTTTGGGAGCGGAGCTCCAAAAAATGTAAGAAATATTGCTTACATAATTTATGAGAGTTACTTTAACCAATATTTACAAAAATATGTTGTCATCTCTCACTTATCCTTTTAGAAAACTGGAACAACTATATGTTTATGCACAAATGTTTCGCTAGTGAAAACTCATAATGAAATGTTAATTGTTCGAGTTCCGGTTGAGCGCCGCGCAACGATTTGTTTCCTTTCAATTAGCGGTCGAATTCCGTCGCAGTTTCCACTTGTAATGTCATTTAAAATACTAATAAATTTATTTATGTATTTGTGAATACCTACTTTTTATTAATTTTCTTAATTTTTGCATTTCATTTTATTCAATACTAATATTATAAAGAGGAAACCTTTGTTTGTTTGATTGTAATGAATAGTCTCAAGAAGTACTAGGCCGATTTCCAAAATACTTTCACCATTTAAAAGCTTCATTACTCCTGAGTAACATAAGCTATCTATTTATTGTTTTTTTTAATTCTATGCGGAAGGAGTCGCGAGCGTAGCCTTTTTAATTTTATTAAATTTATTAATGTAACATGTTATTGAAGTAAATTGATGAAATGGTATTGAAAAAATCTTAAACCATTTTACATAAAAATATTTATTTTGCAAAACGAGTTGACAAAAATTTAGACAAAATTTTATTATGAAAATGTTATATGAAAATTATTAAGTAGAAATACATATTCCATTGTTATTTATTATTGTAATTATTCGTCCGAAATCCAGTGCGACCGCTTTTGATAAATGGCTTTTGCTTTATTAAAACGTTCCGCTGCATTAAGTATTAACAATTAATAAAGCTGTCTGTGTGTAATATCATAAAAATAATATTTGGGAAACATAAAATAAACAGTAACGTTGAGATATCAGGCACATAAAATATGTTTTCCAATCAAACAAACAGTAGCATCTGCTACTAGGATATCATCGCAAACAGCGCTGTATTTGTCCACAACTGGAACAAAAAGCATTCTCTAGGGAAATACTCGTTAACAATATTTGGTCCAAATATTCCATTTCATTGAATAATAAAATTGAAGAAGTTTCTGTATTGTTATTTGCATTACTTATTGCTCTAACTGTTGCCAGATTACCATCTCTCTCGGTTTTTGTAAAATTGGAGACATCAATAACGTTTCAGAAAGCATAGCTATAGCAAACCTAAAACCTCGTGTATTTCGTTTCTTTCGAGTGATCTTCGTGTTATATTTGACATATGGTGGCACAGTTAAGAGCCCTATAAATCCTTTTTTTAAATCGCTAAGGTCACAAAATATTATCTGTTATATTATCTGTGATTTAAAAAAAAATAAAAGTTTAAAATATTGGCCTATCCACTTCCCTACGTTAACCTTCAAAAGTCCGTGAGTTCGAAGTGCATTATACCGGTTTGATCTAGTATTAACCGGCAACAGTTTGTATGGCTGGCCGTTCCATTATCCGTAAAGGTCAGCGGTAATTGATTAATTGGATATGTAACAAGCCAATATAGCCTCAATGGAGTTCTGAAACCGCGGGGAAATTGCGTTATCCAGCTTTTAAAGCGGCTGCGGTGAGCTATCGGAGATACAAAGTGCAAGCTACATACAGTAAACAACCCTACAACGCGAAGTCCTATACCGCAGAACCATAGAGGTTCGAATAATCTATACATATAATAAATTGGAATGTCTGTTTGCAATATCAAAAGAAAAATTCCGAATTCCGGGAAGATGATAGTATTGCGTTGATGGTAACGAAAATCGCATTTAAAAAAAAATTTCTATCTGTCGGCAAGCCGCGTTTGTTCCGGGTAATCTACGAAACGCTGGGCCGATATTGACCGGATTTTCGCTGAAGGGTCTGAAATAGACCGGCATAACATGGCTACTTTTTTAATTCTGCGCTGTCAAAATGGCGTAACGGGTAATTCAAATTCGCGTTAACGAAGTTTGCGAGCGACAGCTCGTGTAAAAAAAAATAAAGACTAGTTTAAATAAAACCTTGTTAACGGCAGCTGGAGAGGGCCCTAGGTATTGTTTGATCATCAGCTGTTCCCAAGTATTGTTACTAGTTTAGTATTGTATTATTTATGGTATGTAAGAACATTTATAGATTTCTATTTGTATCACTATTTAATACTAGCTGTTCCCGTGCGGCTTCATCCGCATGAAATTATGAAAATTTTATTTTATTGTTTACATTTATCAAATTCACAATTGCAAATGTCAAAATACCAATGTCCTATCTATGGCAACCTTGCTTCTTTATGTTGGCAACTCGTATCGTATGGTCTCTTTCCCACATTAGGGTTTTTATCAAAACATTTACGCCCTAAGTTTAATGGCGTGAAAATATGTAGCCTAAAGCCTGACGTAAGGGTAGGGCTTTTCATTAAAGAAAGAATTATTTAAAAATATGCTGTTATTTCAGACATCTTAGGCAACAAAGAAGTGTGTGTTTACGCTTTATTATAATAGTATAGATTAGTATTGCTTTTTTTATTAAAAGAGCAAACATTCACGACTTTGTTACTCTCCAATAAAAATACTTTTAAAAGAAACATATTTCTAATCTTTTACCGAAATACCGAAGCAATTTATTATATCGAAAAGGTTTCTCGTGAAGAGGCATTTCTGTACAAATGCCTCGCTGAAAGCTTGTGAACGTATAAATAAAATATTTTATACACTTCAATATCAGAGTCAATATACCATTAATGATAAATAGCATTTAGTCGAAAACTTTTTATATCGTGTATAAAATTCGTATGTGAAAAAATATATTTCAAAAATTTTAATAAAAATGATTAAAACCGCACTCAAAGATTTAGCATACTAAAGGCCTGTCCCACAACTGGCTGATAGAAGCTCAGATAGCTTAAAAATGAGGTTACTGTCAGATAAGGGAACAAAATCCGATATTTCCAACACATATTTTAGACGTTCGATTGTTAACAGACAATTTACAATTTGGTTTGACAAGCCCTAATTGGGAAAAAAATGTACAATAGAAATAGTCGTTTTTAAATTACATCATCATTATCTAGTTGCCCTTAGCCCTTACGGAAGGTCGGCACAGTATCATCGTCATATCTGAAGCCACTCCTGTCTTAAGCATATCCTCTGTCACACAATCCATCCATACTTTCTTCGGTCTTCCTCTACCTTTGTAGTCATCCACATTCAATCTTAACACTTTTTGGATTTTACATTCGTTTTTACATTACAAACATACGAATATACAAATCTTACCACTTTATACCATTACAAGCATATGCCTGTGACTTCTGCGCAGAATTTAAGAAAAAAGCGGAAAGTATATATGCTCAAAATTGGTGTCAAATTTCAGTAATATCAAAGAATCCCATAGAATACGTGCACATATCCGAGATCATACGTAGACTATCTGTTATTCCAGACTGTACTCTACATCTATACCAAACACGAGATCCGTTAAGCTGTTCTGGGGTATGTAATAATAAACATTAATCCATTCAAACTTTTTGCATTTATAAAATTAGTAATACTGAGATTATTAATACAAAAAAAAAATATCAATTTATTTTTAAAGGATTTTTTGAATAAAACTCAAGTTAGAAACGTTCCTTTACTTTCGAGGTCGACGTTCAACCGTTTCGGCTGTCGTAAAAAACCACAATCAAATCTTTAACAACGTTTCTATAAGCACCTAATTGCGTGTAGAAGTGGATAAAAAGCTCTAACGACGGCCATTGTCGTTTCCACGGTTTGAAGATAAAAGTTTTTATTTATGTTTGGGTCTTCAATTCCGTTTAAACGTCCCTTTGTGGACTTCTAAACAAATGGTTGTTCTTCAAACTCGTGATGAAAATATTACAAAACAAAAATTATTTGAATTGTCCTACTACAAAAAAATCTTTGTACAGTCAGACATAAACATGCATGAATTTATACAACTTTAAAAACATGTATTGTCTTTCCATTTCAAAAATATTCACTTATTTCTCAAATGAAGGTTGGTAGCATACGAAAGGATAAATCCATTCATATTTTTTTTTAACAGAACGCATATTTAAATATCTAAAGTTTTAGAACTGTAAGTATGCTTAACTTTTGCAGCTGACTGTACTATTACGATCTCAGTTTAACATTTCCGCGACCTAACCTATTGAAGACATATACTTAAAAAAATAATAAAAAATATTAAGAAAACCAACTGTTTTTATCGAATAAAATAACTAAAAAACGTTATTTTGTACATAATAGTTATGTATTACATCGGTAGCCGGCGAGCGCGGCTGTAACAATAGAACGGAAAGCACAATGCCACTGAGACTGTTTCAATTCATTTCCATTGTTTCTTTCTCTATTTAGATTTTTTGATGCACTTTTTTTAAATCCGCAGACCTTATTCTGTCGTACATGTTCACGTGAAACGTAAAATACTTTAATTGGCATCTATCTCTTGAATTGCCATTTTAAAAATACTGAAAAATTTTACGTTACTTTTTTATATTTTCCTAACACAACGGTTTCTTAAATTAAAAAGCACCAAGCACTTCTTTTATTTTCTATTATAAAATTGTATTTTTGATGTTACGAGTAAATTCAAAAATTACTTAACCGATTAGGAAAATATTCTTTCTAACAGAAAGTTAGATTATCACCGAGTAACAAAGGCCATATTTATTCTTATATTTTTTTAATGCCTTACTATGACTTGACGAATCACGTATTTGATAAAATGCATTAAACTAAATAATTTGTTACAATATTTAATTACTAGTTTTCACCCGCGACTCCGTCCGCGTGGAATTAAAAACACAAAAGTAATTAGCCCATGTGTTCTTCCAGATATGTACTAAATCTATGTTAAATTTCATCCAGATCCGTTCAGCCGTTAAGGCTACAAACTTTAACAAACATCCATCCACGTAAACGTAAAAATGGTTTAAATCTGATAAAAAGAACAATTTTTAAATTGAA
This sequence comes from Papilio polytes, assembly GCF_000836215.1. Taxonomy (NCBI): domain Eukaryota; kingdom Metazoa; phylum Arthropoda; class Insecta; order Lepidoptera; family Papilionidae; genus Papilio; species Papilio polytes. Next base: position 863,361 of record NW_013526693.1, on the reverse strand, counting down.
AACAGTATCAAAACGGTTCAATTCCTTTTGATAGGTAACGAGTTTGAAACGGTCGAGGTATTTCAGTTATGTCAACCGAAGCAAATCCCTTACGAGGCATGTACAATGGCCGCGTTTGACCCAACAAAGCCTGCAATTTAATTTACAAGGCCTTGTAACATGCTGGGATATGTACCATATGAAAATATACTAGAATCACTTTTACCTACAGATTTTATTACTTCTGCAATGTCACTATTTTCACAGTAAACATACTTTTCTTCTTGATTTTCTCTACCTTTTAAGTTTTAGCTGTTTCTCAGATTGTTAGCAGAGCTTAATAAGACTCGATTTGTTATTCGGTCGTAAATCCCAAGTTTTATTGTATTTAATAAAAACACGTCATTTCAAAAAGTTTAAACGTATATGACACATCAAATGAATATAAAACTCGAATGTTTAATCCATACAGATTATTATTTCCTTTAAATAACGTGGTTCCTTTATTTTAAACGGAAAATACAGTAGTGAAATAAAATAATCGTTTATATTTTACTCTGTAATTGGCTCGATACTTACAAGCCAGCGTATCTTGTGTTCAAACACGTCGCGTTGGGCGTTGCCTAATTACGATTTGATTTACGCGGTTTGAAATTTCAGCGCCTTCTAATAAAATTCACCCTAAAATTAACTATAATTAAGGCGAAGCGGTGTTTGTTAACGTATTTTAAAATAGACTTAAAATAAGTGAATCTTAAACGTAGAGTAAAATTAAACAAACGTTCTCTTCACAATCAACAGTTTTTATTTAGATTTCAGAAAGAATTGACGAAATAGTAATTGAAGAGTGGAATCACAGCGCTAAAACAATGTGAAAACAGTATAAACTTACTCCTGATGATCATAAATGTTTATTAAAATTAATTTCTATTTATATCTAGTAATTTGTGTAAACAGTAAAAGGTTGCTGATCTCTGGAAAGATAAGTGAAGGGGTTGGGGAAGAATGGCTGCTATCGCGTTTATGCAAATTACCTATTTTATTATGCATTAAAGCTTAAAAACGTTTCGCGTTTAGTAGCAATGTAATGAAATATCTTTAAATGCTATAATAAGGGTTTGTTTGAGGTACGGCTAATTTAATTTTTGCGATTTGTACAAACATGACAAGTAATTTTGTTTAAGTATAAAATACTATGCTCTATGCATATAAGCCGAATTTCATAGAGATCCGTTCAGCAGTTTAGGTTACTACTAATAAACTCATCCATCTAAACTTTAACATTTATAATATTAGTATGATTAATTCTGTATTTTTAAAATGACTACAAACTTTCACCACGTGACCCTCGCACCCTAGTGTTCTTATTGTCAACCTTTTCGTTGACAATTTGAAACATTTTTAAGAAAATTCGCCCGGTCTTTCGGAACAAAGAGCTCTGTCCGCATCTGGGATCCATTAATCCTGTGACGTCACAGTCACGCTATCAAACTAATGAAACTCAGCAAGTTTGTGACGAAAATCTTCTGAACACTTAAACTTGGTTTAAGTTACACAGTTTTTAATAACCAATTTTTTAGCATTCAAATAACAATGTTAGTGAGTTTATACCATAACTCAGTTGAGTTCAACAACTCACTTTTTTTTTGTTAATCATTGGGGTGTTTCCCGTTGAACCATTAGATTTTTTCCCATTGGGCCGATTGGTTGTTGAAATTCGAGGGTAACACAGGATCGTTGATTTTGCACACATATTATTATAATAGAGAAAAATACGTGGAAAATTAAAATGTCATTCTTGAGTACGACGTCAAAATAAAAAACAAATAAAAAAAGTTACACGTATGTTTTCTTCGTACAACTCTCGCTTGTAAAATCGAAATCACAAACTCGTCTCCCATGTTAAAACCGACAATATTTGTGTACCGTTTGATTGATATGACATTTGATTCGGCAACGGGATTCAGTTTACCATAATTGTGTTTGCCTTGCCTCACTTCCCTTACGCAAATACACCTTAACCTGAAAACGGAAAAGAACGAAAAATGTTACGTAAAATTGTTTGTTTGATTATTATTACATTTGTATTTGTAAATTCTAATTTCTCACCAGTATTTCGTTTAAAATAATATTTGATTGTAAAATATGTATCTTAACCAACCGTAAAGGATAGTATGCCGAAAGCTAACTCGCAAGAGAGTGAGGAGATTAAAAAATAAACTGTTACGTTACTGTACTGTCTTTTTTTATAATATAAGGTTGGCAAACGAGCAAGCGGACACCTGAATCCACCAGAATGGAAAGCGACCGCTGCCTATTATCCGCAATTGCAGATGCGTTGCCTCTCCTTAACTGACGGAGGAGACGCACATAAAGATGACATTTCCCCTTCCCATGCGTCTCCACCACCGTCAAATGCACTTTTCCTTCCCATCCCTTCCTCTTAAGAAAAGGGGGGAAAAGGAAAAGGACTAAATTTAGGCCTTCGGCACCACATTCATCAGTCGAAACACACAAAAGTGTGTATACATTTACAAAACTGTAAAAACTTGTACGGCTTCGGAGTCAAAACATACACGCATGTACGTCATTTTTTGCTTTTATATTATGAATTTTTATTCGTATCATTCGAATAAAACAGTCTTTCAATTAGTAACACTGGCGGAGCGAGAAATGAATCCACGTGGAAAGGGAAAGGTGAATTATTGCAGCTCTTTGTCTTTTTCATCGTCAATCCACACTGAGGCGTAAAAGGTTTATTGCGGACGTTTCACTTTGAATTTATTTTATAATAAACCACGAAAAAGAAAAAAATAAATATACCGTAGTGTAATATTTAGTAAAATTAACGATTTATTTAGGAATAGCATGGTACTAAATGATTTCTAAAACAAATGTCTTTAAAATAGTTTGTTGTTCAGAGGCATTGGTAGTTTTTTTATTATAATTATTAAATGTGACTACTACTAAATATTTTGATTTATCAAGTTAATTTTTCTTTGCCAAATATATCGCAATAAATTCTTGCTATAACTTTTGCAACTCATTCTACGTTTGAAACGACAAATGTACTTTTTTTTATCTTTCCAATTACTAAAAACACACGCAAATAAAATGAGACTTTGTCTACCCAGAGCTATACAGAAGCCTTCCTCAATGTCTAATACTATGCATTCCGTTAAACATAAATAAATATGGCGTTGAAAAATAAAATTACAATTTTCTACTTGCTAATTAAACCAGTTCAGTCAACAGACGAATGAAAAACAAGACTAGAAGCAGACTTAGTAAACATCGGAAAATACTTACGGTGCAATCAACAGGTTTATTGGAAGCAAGCCAAGCCCTTCGGCACAATCAGAGCATCACCTATCTAAGGTAAACAATGTTAAATTAAAAAAAAACACGATCAAACACAAACATGCAATTGAAATCTGCCATAGGAAAGTTACAACAAAGTATTTTAGTTGTGATTGTAGATGTTTCATTAAAGAATTCTGAATCAAGTACTAGAAATTCTGATTATTCCCAACAGTCAATCGATCTGTCCCCACGTGGGGACAGATGAGAATAAAAAGTTGAATCTGTTGCACATTTTAGTCCCAATATCAGCTATACTGTAACAGATGGAACGTTTAAGAAATAAAATATGTTCCAACCGTCCCCTCGCCGCAAAGAGTGGGACGAATAAAACTTTTAATTCTCATCTGTCCCCATGTGGGGACATAGCGGGCTGACGGTTAGGAATAATCCAGAAATTCTGCACAACAATCTTATTCCTATTTCCTTCGTTGTTTTAATTGTGAAATGATTCAATCGTATTTAAGTAACATGCGATTGGCAGATCTTCAATCTCTGTAGACAGCTGATTACTTGCGGAGATTGATCAAACGGCAAACTCGCGTTCCATATACTGACAGCTGGAAACTCCACATTTCAATTATTACAACCTTACATCAAACTAATGAACTCTCAATTAAGAGCGGGCCACGGCCACATACTGAAACGACGTTCAAATGTATTACTTTTAAATGATATTGACAAGCTTGAATTCGAAAATCAATTAAAATATTTAATTCTGTTAAAGGAAGCGGCGTGGCCCACTGTGGGCAATTTCTTAGGCCTCTATAGACACATTCATCTGATGTTTTAATAATATGAGACATTCAAAATTTGTCTATGGAGGCTCAAGAAATTGCCCACAGTGCGGCACCGGTGCTTAAGACGCTGTTACATATTTAAATATCGTTTCAGCATCCGGATATAATGTAATTGACCTCTATGATCGCTATGGTTCTTTGAAACATTATTATTTGTATCAGAATTTAACAGTTTTAAACAACAATAGGGATCTTAGCAAAGTACCCGTGTTCTAGTTTTATCTACATTCTCTTTGAATACCGAGAAATCTACATTATATAGTTCAAGTCAAGGTTAGTTGATAACCTTAGCTGATAGTGAAAAGAGATGAACAAAATGTAAATATTTGTATCAGACTAATAATAAGGAAAATTGTCGTTTAGTTACTGCTAACAGAGCATTACAATACAAAATAAGAATAATATATTTGGATTCAACAATACAAATACATACAGGATAAAGAAGATTGTTTGTGGATACAATAGAAATGATTATTTTTAGTAATTAATAAAGGAAAAAGTTATAAACAACAAAATATATTGCTTTACTTAAAGATTAATTAAAAAAAATAGTAGATTTTTGTTAATTTACTAATATTTCCTTTAGCCATTCCAAGTAAGCTCTAGGCTTGTGCTAGGATATGGTTGACAATAGTCGAATGGCGGGATTCGAACCCTCGACGGCAAGATCGGTAGTCCGTACCCCGAACCATTAGGTTATTGGTGCTTAAATAAGACAATATTTATTTAAAAATGGATTATACTATCTATCTATCTATCTATTTCCTTTTTATGTTTCTCCGTCAGCGGATTGCTCTAATGTGAAGTGAATTTGAATTTTACTATAAAAAATCCCACAATAAATAAACAAAATATCACAACTCCAAACATTGAACTGAAGGAAATTAAGTTTTGGACGTATAGAATCATAATTCTCTATCTCAATAATAATTTCCACGATTAATACGTGAAAGTCATGAAATATAATCCATAATTTACGTCACATGTCACAGTGTAATGCTTCGGAACGAACTCTCGGATTGTATTACAATTTCATATAGAGCTCTCTCCCCCCACTCCCCCCGCGGGCCCCGTGACGCCATCCCGGAGATATCTGTGTGACATTAACATACGATACACATTGACAGATAGCTTAGAGAATAATGAATGTTTTATTAGGTTCACCTAATTTTTCAAAATTGATTTTAATTTTTTTATAAGCAACCACATAAATTCACATTATTTGTTACTTTGTACAATTTTTCTATTTTATGTCATATAATTTTATAATAGTTTTACATAAAAATGGGAGATATGAAAATAATACTTGTGCGTCAAAGTGTCTACGTTTTCTTTAATGTGTTTGTATATTGGTTTTAATATCCTGTGACAAAAGAAGTACGAGTTCATTAATCTCAGTAAATTAAATATCTACATGAGTCGTTTAAAATATACATAATGCGCGATAATCGTTACATCCGTGTGTATTGGATTATTTGTGTCAAGACGCTCATTATTGTCGCTGGCGGAATCAAAGCGCGAACACACACGGCCCTGAGGGAGCGTACAGATGCACTACATACTTGCCTGTAAGTAGAACTCCATACAATGTTACGTGTTGTAACTATTAACTTGCTAGTGTACAATTGATTTTTGAATACTTGTAACATTGGTTAGAATTGTTACAAGTCTATGCAAATGTTATTTAGTCAAATCTACATTAAGGAATTTACAATAATAACACAATTTGTACGTTTCGTCAATTGATTTAGACTCACAGATAATTTCTGTGCCTTATCTAACCTAAATTGACTACAAACCAACAGTCTAACTTAAAAATAATATAGAAATTCATCCACAAATATATTAAAAGTAAACCAATAGTTTGCTAACAAATCTACACTTAAAAATAATACACCTTTTCGTACCTTCAGTAAAATTATATGTCTTTCTCTTTAGTGTTCCCAGCGTTGTTGCTTGTGAGCGGTGCGCCGGGATCATGTCCACCGACGCTATCTGTAGATATGTGCGAGGCGTCTTGTGGGCCTAGCGTGTCCTGTGGGAATACTAAAATATGCTGCCCCACGGCCTGTGGTGGTGCTATGTGTGTTGACCCCATGACGCAGCGGCATTTCATCACTTTAGGTTAGTTTTTTTTTTATATTATAAAGTGGCAAACGAGCAGGCGGACAAATTCGCCGAGAAAGCGAAGCGATCTCTGCCCATACATCCGCAATTGCGGTTGAGTTGCCTGCCCTTAATGCAACGAGAAGGAGACGCACATAAAGGGGATGTTTCCACTTCCTGTGTGTCTCCTCCACTTTCCCTTCCCATCCTTTTAGTGTAAGATAATTGTGGAAAGAAAAGGGACTAAAATCAATCAATATGTCAGTATGTCAATAAGTCAACATGTCAACATGTCAATACGTCAATATGTCAATATGTCAATATGTCAATATGTCAATATGTTAATATCATCATCACCAGTTCACTAAACGTCCCCACTATGGAGCTCGGAGCCTACACTAAATAAAAGGTGACTAGGCCTTTGTCAACCCAAGGCTAGTGAGGGTTGCAGATGGGGACCCGGACGAAAGCGAAAGCGTGCCCGTGGCCCCAGCCAATGTGTTGGAAGATAGGGGTTCAGTGCCTCGCAAGAGGAGAACCCCACATAGCTGCAGCGCTCCCCCGAGTGCGGTAGTATCCATAAAGCATTCCCCTCTGAAAAAAAAGGCCTAGTGCGGGTTGGTTGACGGTATCTATACTATTATAATAAAGCGTAAACACACTTCTTTGTTACCTAAGGTGTCAGCAATCACATCATATTTTGGATAATTCCTTCTTTAAATAAAAAGCCCTACACTTACGTCATGCTTTAGGCTATATATTTTCACGCCATTAAACTTAGGGGGTAAATATTTTGGATAAAAACCCTAATGTGGAAAAGAGACCATAAGTTGCTGCCAACATCAAGAGAGGAACATTGCCAAGGTTTTCATGTCATGTCATTTTGACATTTTCAATTGATAATTTGACACATTTAAACAATAAGATAAAATTTTCATAATTTCATGCGGATGAAGCCGCACGGGAACAGCTAGTATCAATAAAAAGTCTTTTATTTCCAGTGAAGAAAGGCCAATGTCCCGAGTACCCCGGTGGGCCATGGGTTTGCAGCCACACGTGTACAAGTGACTCAGATTGTCCGCGAGCGCTAAAATGCTGCACCAACAGATGTGGCGCCCTCACGTGTCAGAAACCAGACCCTGATGAACCTAATGTACAAGGAAGATAGTGTACTAAAGTTAAATAAATACTAGCTAATGTTAAAATTAAAACGATTATTTTCCATTTTTTAAACCCTGTTTTATAATATACTAGCTTTTGCCTGCGATTCCGTCCGCGTGGAATTAATAAAAAAACAAAAGTAAGTAGCCTGTATATTCTTCCAGACTATGCCCTGCATATATGCCAAATTTCATCGAGATCCGCTCAGCCGTTTAGGCTTGAACTAACAAACATCCGTCCATCCATTTAAACTTTTGCATTTATATTAGTAAGATATTATATCATCCCAAATTTCAGTTTATCAATATATTTATTAAAGCTTTTAAAGTTGTTCTTGTGTAAAATATGGCCTATATACAATGCTAGTTTTCTAAAGGCGATAGTATTTTTGATATCGTCTCAGTAGTTTTGGAACATATTCAATGCAAAAAAACGAGCAGATCTTTCCTATTCATAATTACAGAAGAATAGGCAATTACACTTTCCAAAACTAGCAAAAAAGAATATTTTTATACTCAATCTTAAAATCCCAAGCTAGTCGTAATAATCTTTAAGCTATAAAATAAAATTGTTAGCTGCACATTGCCTCGTTAAGCGAGCTATTATTCAATTACGTTCGAACGCTGCCGATAATGGATCGCAGCTTCCTGTAAACTACGTGAATTAAATAATGCATAGAAGTAGCAAGGTAACGAATGGACGCTTTAAATTGTATGAAGTGAGTGTAAATCGAATGCAATGAATAAATTCAACGAGAGTCGTGAATAATAGTAGTATTTAAAAATCCTTTAATATTAAAATATTATAAAAAAATAATAATACAATGATTTTCAGTTTATTCGCCTTTTAAATTCCATAACGGTTTTTACGAAAATGACGTCTATGCTGATATTAAAAACCCTCTGCTTTTTGCTTTTACGATATTGAGACACAATTAATGTTATAGTTTTGTGGCCTAATTTTCCACAGACGTTTCATATTTTTCAAACAAAGCACCCCTCCCCGCCACACCCTGCTACAATCCCCGTCCCCCGCTACCCGTTTGGGCACATACTTTCCGCCTTCGGGCTTTTGAGCGTCATCGCTTTGCCACCGGCTTGGAGAAAATTAAATTTTTACTCTAAGCGATGACCTGAATTCAATAATGTGATTATTTTTGGAATTCCGATACGTTAATATTGGAAACCACGAATGTAACAAGGTTATTGTAGTTTATTTTAACATGTTAATTTTAAAATTTGTCTATCGTCACATTGTCGAATGTTACTGGGTAACTCACTTTTATTTAGACTTCTTAAAGGAACGATTGAACAAGCAAATGTTATTTCCCATAACTAGTCGACTAAATAACATCATTTCTTCACACATACCTCAAGAACTTGCAAACTTATTATAATCTTTTTTTAAGAAGGTATTTAATAAATTATCAAACGGTTATAAAGGCATAGTTATATTTCATGTCAACAATATTATCCAAGCGTTGCGGAGGATTTATTAAGCGATAAGATCTAGAGCTTAATAAAGCACAGGAGATTAAGTAAAGCGCTAAAGCTTCACTTTAACTATGAAATGCAATATGTATAGGACACCCTTTTTTAATTGATTATTAAATCAAATATAAATTCCCTAATGTATTAAAATTGTTTTAAAGTTTAAAAAGCATTACTTCTTACGGATTAAAAAGTTACTTATTTAAAACTTACTTATAAAGTTCTTTGTTCAATTGTTTTATGAGAGAACTTAACAATATTATTCTAAAAAGATTGTATACCATGAACAAAGACTCCAGACGTAAATTATATTGTAGTTTACTTTAATATTAGAACTGAAAATAAATGATTTATACATTAACGTCTGTGATTACGTTTATTTTCAATAGTACGATTAATTCACAGCTTTCACCATTCGCTTGATCGAAAGCATCTCGACCTAGATCAGAATCAGTTCCACGTGTGAAACGGGGAACTAATTTACTTCTAGCCTAAGTTCCAGTGCAGACAAAGCCAGCTGACGAACTTCAGTTTTGTCAGTGTCCAATCTTGTTAGAATTTACATGTAATTCATTGGATTATGTTTTCTTTTAAAATGTAACTATTTTTTATAAGGTGGCAGATGAGCTAGGGGTCTGAATTCACCGAAATAGCGAAACAACCGCTGTCCATTGGTATTCCCAAAACATTTAAATCGACGGAGAAGGAGAGGACAAAAATACTTCATACAATTTATTGAAAATTTATGTATTTTCTTTCTAAATGCAAACAATTTGAAATTATGACATCTAGTGTATGTAAGATGACTAGAGGTTTAATTGTTAACGATACGTGAAATAGATATTTTATCAGCTACTTTGATCTACTGAATTATCTACTCTGTTGTGGCAATTTTACATTAGTGATGAATAATGGAACCTTTTCTCAACGCCCATAAATATTAATTGGATATTCTAAAGCAGACCACCAATTTCATTTTTAAAGGAAATCATTCGCGTTTGAATATTCAAAATCATTTGAATAACAAAGTCAATAGTACACAAGCGTTTGTTCTTGTATCTACATTATTTTCCTTTAGTAGCTAATAGGATAAACGTGAGTACAATTCTGCAAAGTAAAGTTTTATTTTAATTTATTTATTTACACTTTGTACACAAGGAAAACAATTACAATAAATACATATTGATAGTTGGTTGTACAGGCGAGCATAACTCTAATAGAGTTTTCTTACTGCTAACCGTTTCGATACAAATTAGATATTTAGCAGTTGTTTTCCGTTTCCGCTAAATTGTCTGTTGTATAAGTCGCTTATTACAGAATTACTATTATTCTACTAAGAGGAAAAAACCCTTGATATTGATAGAATTATACGATAAAACGATAATAGGTGGCAAGAAGCGTGAACCTTCACTCTGATCTATTGACTGATGAGTAAAGTAAAGGGCCTCAGTCAGAGGTGATGTTGATATTTATGTTTTAACTAGCTTTCGCCCGGGAATCCGTCCGCGTGGTATTAAAAAAAAACGAAACCAAGTAGCCTACATGTTCTTCCAGACTATCCTCTACATCCATGCCAAATTTTATTGAAATCCGTTCAGCAGTTTTGGCTACAAACTCTAACAAACATCCATCCATCCATCCATCTAAACTTTCACATTTATAATTATTATGAAGCTAGAGGCACGTTAGGGAATGAAGGCATCCTGCAGGTAAGGGCACCGCATCTGTTTGGGCAGCACTTGAGTGCTCGCGGGCAGTCGGCGTCCGTCGTACAGGTATGACTACACGACCACGTGCCCCGCGGCTGCTCCGAACATTTGCCGTCCTTCACTGTAACATTCATTATTACAGAATAGTTCACTATACCATTTATTCTTATCATTTGGGATGCTCCGAAGCTAACTATAGTTAAATTTGAATGCAATGCACCAAGCTCGTTTATAGTTCGTCCCAATGGACCGCAATTTTTTAAACCTCCTTATTAAAGGATGGTGAATAAAGATACCATGAAACTATACTCTTGAAGCTTATTCCATTCCATCCATTTTCTGTCTCTGAACTCTGAGTGCTTTTTTTATATTATAAGGTGGCAAACGAGCAGGCGGGCACACGAATCCACCGAAATTGCGACGACCGCTGCCCATAGACATTCGCAATAGCGGATGCGTTGCCTACCCTTAATCAACGTAGGAGGAGACGCACATAAACAGGATATTTCTCCCTCCTATGTACCTCCTCCACCGTCAAATCCACGTTCCCCCCCATCCTTTTGTTATAAGAGAAAGGGTGGGAAGGGAAAGGGGCTAAAGCCTCCGGCACCACACTCATCAGACGTAACGCGTAATTGCTCCCACTTCACGCCTGTCTTCCCTGTGGTCGTGGTATTTCACCGGGCGAGCCGACCCATTCGTGCAAAGATGTTAAAGCGGGCTTTACCACTGTCAAATCTTCATAAAAATATATAATCACACATATAGTTCTAGATGTCTATGAATCACCAGATCTTTGATTATACTGTCTATTCAGCAGTCGTATAATAATAAGCCTATGGGTTACCGTAATTAACGAAGTGTCGTTTAGTCATAGGGTCCACACAGATGGAGCCACCGCATTCAGTGGGGCAGCATAGTTGTGTGCTATCACAAGGTCGCTGGGGCCCGCATGTCGCGCCGCACTCCGAGACAGGCAGTGTGGGTGGACAGGAGCCGTCCATACATTGCACTAAGACTACTGACACTGGAAGAAAAGTTTATTCATTCAACATTTTAGTTGATCATTTTAGATTAACGCGTCTTTTAAATTGTGGAATTTCAAGATAATTTTTACTACAACTAATTGTTATGTAGGACGTCAGTAATCACTATATGTTTTCGAATGATTATTATTTTAATAAAATGCCCTACACATAACACGCTAAAGACGGATAGTCTTAGAACGGATAGGGCCATTTTATGCTATTTTATTTTGTGTGTGAATTTGGACGAAAGTATCATGCGGATGAAGACGCAAAAGGAACAGTATTATAATAAGATAAAAACTCACAAATGAATATATAAATCCGAAGCATATTGACACACTGTTTATAACTCAACGTTTCTCTGCGAATAGATAAGTTATACCGAGTTTTATACGGAAATATAGAAATCTCTAATCGTAAAAGGGTCAAACTATTAATAAATATTAATAACATTGGTAGATCAATGTTATATAAACAAGAATATGGTTAACAGGAAAATATATTCTGAGAAGCAACCTACCCTTTTCTTTAAGGGCATAGTATGTACTCTTAAATACATCTCTATCAGCGGTCATATCTGAATTCACTCCCTTCTTACTCACTCTCACTCAATCCATCCATTCTTCTGTATTTTTTGTTGTTGTTTTAAACGACATTTAATTCAATTAAGTTCTATTTATGTGTTTATTAATACAATAATGTACATTGTCAGTATTCCCTTTTCGATTTATTTGAATGTCTTTAAAATCATTTTATTTATCTTTTAAATTGTTGCGTCTCAAAGCAACACCGGCGGGATGAGGGGCGAAGGGGCCCTTTCAGCCTTCGTCCGTCCCCCGCGCGCCCTCACACCGCGCCGTCCAGTTGCGCTCCGATCGACCACAAGACAAGACATATACTTAAACAAATGCAACTTGAAACTATTCTGACCAATATATCATCCAATCGACCAGCCTACTATTTATTTACAAACCAAGATACAGTCCACTGCTTTACATAAATATAAATAGTTTGTAGAGTACTGAACGGATCTCGATGAAGTTTGGCATAAATTTAGAGGATAGACTAAAAGAACACATAGGATACTTTTATTTTTATTAACTCTACATGGACAGATTCGCGGGCGAAAGCTATTGTATACTTACCACAATATTGTACTTACCCAAACGCATCAGTTATTTGCCTCGTATTAACACGAACCATGTGTGAGCGTAAGTGTACTAATAACTACCACAAATTCTGAAATTATATTCACGAACACGTGCGATGGAATCGCGCATAAACGGCTAAATATAAACATATGCGGAACATATTTAACGATAATAAGATTTTTAATCTACATTTCAACTAACCGAGCACTTTTTCTTCATGGAATTAAAAGAATTTATTAAGTAGCCAGTGTCTTCCAGACTATGTTGTACATCTTTGCCAAATTTAATCGAAATCCGTTAAGGAGTTTTGGAGATATGTAGTGACAAAGATCCATTCAAACATTTACATTTATATTATGAGTAAAAAGTATGATTGGCATTCGTTAAGTATTCAAATAGTACAAGTTCATAAATAGTACAAATAGTACATGTATAACTATTCGGTAATTATTTTTTCAAGTTAACTGTAAATTTCAGATATTAAAACTCTTTACGCACATTATTGCTGTCTATGAAAGTGAGAGGAGCGTCAATATTTTTATAATATTGGTCTTTGTTAATATTTATTTATACATTCGTACTTTCGAACATCAATTCTATAAACTTTCGTGCTATTTTTGATGCAGATTTTTAAATTGAATTCCGCAGAGTTTTTAAAAATGCATCCGTCAGAGATTGCCGACAGGCTGGTTGCATTTAAATGACGTTTTAAAGAATTTTAAAAATAAATGGCCATTCCAATTTCAAACTAAAATATTTTCGGAGAAATGAAATTTGACATTTAATTTGATTAGTTGAAAGGATTTAAAAAAAAGTCAGTTATATAAAAAGATGTTTATTGAAAGAAATATGCACGTGGTTTATTAATAATAATAATTCAAATCTTAAAATTAAATTGTATAATTGCACAAGTAGAATATAGTAGAAACTTACTAATTAAATTAATATGAAAAAATAAAAAAGAAATTAAAAACATACAAAACAGAAATTATTTTGATGAAAACTATTTTCTAGAAAAAAATATTTATTTTTCTTAAATATCCAATCTTGTACGATTAAAATACACATTTACAAAAAATTTTAATCATTAAAATTTTGTAACATTTCTAATAACAATAATTTAATTAACAAAAACTTTAATGGTTACCGTTCAAGGTGACTGTGTTGATTCAACAATAATACCATTCATGTGTAAATACGCGTCCAGCCATTTTTCCATAATAGGCAAATTCTGTGCGGACCATTGACATTCTTCTTTGATATTTTTAATGGATTTCTCAACGATGTGCTCCGCGGGACCAAACTCCCCTTTATGTGCTGTTTGCAAACTCCTCACTAATTCAAGACCAGCTTCTGTTGTAAAGTGCGAAGTCGCAGTCGATATCAGATGAGACCACAGATTAGATTTTGTATTATACCTGAAAAGAAAATTATCAGAATAAAATCTAGAAAGAAGGAAGAAGAAACATAACCTTAAAACGCCTAGAAATTGAATAGGGACAGGGTTTGTAACACACAAACTTTAGTATTAAACGTGAAGTAAATCTGACGTCACAAATTTTGTCTTCAAATTATAATGATTTTATGCAATTACTCAATATCGGAGTTTGGATAGGGCAATGTGGAGCGATCGCCCAGGGCGCAGTAGAAATCTCGCCCAGGGCGAAGTAATGCTAAAATAAGCCCTGCAACCAGCAACCCTTTTATACTAACCTCTCTCTTATGATGTCCCAATTATCACTTATAAATTGCAGCAACGTGGTATATGCTTGAGGAGAATTCGCAAACATATTGTTTATTAAAAATAGATCCATTTCAGTGAAATTTGCATTCCCTTCTAAAAGCGTTATATTTAAAAGCCTCGTAATCTTAGTTTTGTCTCTCAAACATCCTGCCAGTGTTTTTAAAAGGTATGTTCTTTCACTTTGTTTTCTAGAATGAGGGAAGTTAATAACTCTCTGTAATCCAAACTCCCATTCCTCTTGTGTCCCCCAGCGGAACACTGGACAGAAATATCTATCAGATACTCTGAAATTAATAAATATACAGATGTATTAACTGCTGTTTGTTCAACTGTTATTTCAACAATTGTTATTTCCTAAACTGCTTTTGTTTTGCTTTTAACATTTTTAAGTATATCTATGCTAATATTATACAGAGGAAAGATTTGTATTTATGTATTATATACATTAAAATAACTCAAAAACTAGTCCAATAGTCTATAATCAAAAATCCTTTTTTTACTATTTAAAAGCTACTTGTCTCTGAGTAATATAGTCTATACTTTTTCTATATTTTTTAATTCCACGCGGACGAAGTCTAGTCAGTTAGTTTATTATACTTACGGATTGCCTTCATCAGGATTTTGTGCATTCATCCACTTTCTGTACTGTTCTTGCGCCTCTTGTATGCAGGGCTTGTACCCTGCCTGACAGAGGAAAGTCTTCAAATGTGCCCGCAAATTAGTCTGATAGATAGTCAAGTCGTCTCCTTCATTTTTCTTTTCTAATTCCTCGTACATCGGGCACAAAATACTTATGATGTAGGCCTGGAAAAAAGTTAAAACTGTCTCTAAGAATCACTTCTCCTACTATTAATCCTATTTATTAAATCCCCTCTCCCTCCGGTTTGTTTTTTCTTAATCTTTATTTCAAAGCTGTTACAAATATTTCATTACACGTAACATTCTCGTTTCTGCCACAATTTGTCCTTTTATCCGTTTTACTGCCCAACATTCAGATCTTCAGTCTTAAGATGGTTTAGTTGCGTTAGGTAATCATTGTAATAATTTCTATGAAGACTTACGTTGAATTTATCTCGTATATCCCAAACGTGTCTTGCGATGTGATCGATCATTGTGAACACAGGGTCCCACACGATGTGATGCTTCTCTTTCTTCAAGAACAGCGTCATATTGAGTGCGGTCGCGAAGGAGAGTTCTCCAGCGAAGGCGAGGTTCCAGGCGTCGTGGAGGACTTTGGCGCGGCTGAGCGGAGACAACAAGTCTCTGTGGTCGTTTTGGAGAGATTTCGCGATAAGGTACCAATTACGCTGATCATAATTAACGGGACATGGGGCTGAAAAATGTTTATATTTATTGGAGATACGTAACAAACATCCATACATCTAAATTTTCGCATTTAGTAAGAAGTAAAATTAAATTATACTAAAGTAAAAAAGGTCGTCTAAGCACTTGACTTGTAATCTACAGGTCTTGGGTTGGAATCTCAATTATTTTCGAATTTCATATATGTAAGTAATTTACCTAACATTCTGTACATATCGGCGAAAAAATTCAACGATATGTGTGAAGTCAACCCGGACTTTGCCAGCGTGGTTGACTATGGCCTTGACACCCTAACTAAGGGTAGACTCGGAGCCCCTTAGAGGGGCCGTACATTGGTAATGATGTAAGTAAAAATGAACCTATTTAAGTAGTGAGTATTACTTACCAATTTCCTCAGGATTGATAACGATGAAGACATTTTCATTGGGCGCGTGTTGTATGATGAACTCGGAGCTGTCCATCCAGCTCATCACGTTGGGGTAGAAGTAGCTGTCGTCGCCGCGCGTCATTATAAGAGGAATCCACCAAACCATTTCCCCTGCATCCGGTACGTCGTGTGGACGCTCGCGGAGGTATAATTTCTAATTGCAAAACATTATTTATACACTATCAGCTCAAAAAATAAGCATTCGCACGCGACTCCTTCCACGAAGAATTAAAAAAAAATCAAAACCTTTCTAAGTTAGCTAAGTAGTCTATGTATTCTTACAGACTATCTTTTACATCTATCCAAATTTCATCGAGATCCATTCAGCAGTTTAGGATACAAACTTCCATTTAAACTTTCGCATTTATAATATTAGTAAGATATACGATATCTTATAATCTTGAATGTGCTAATCATTTTGGCTGATAGCTAAATAATTAGATTTGTAAATGTTCAGTGGAAGATTGAAAACTAGAAGATCAAAACTTCAATTATTTTAAACTAACTTTCGCCCGCGACATCGTCCGCGTAGAATTAAAAAAAAAAACAAAAGTCAGTAGCCTATGTGTTCTTCCAGACTATCCTCTACATCTATACCAAATTTCATCGAAATCCGTTCAGCCTTTTAGGCTACAAACTCTAACAAACATCTATCCATCCATCTAAACTTTCACATTTATACTCGTAATATCAGTATGAAGTATGATTACAACCTTTGCGTTACCTGTTTTAAAAGAGCAGTACGATTATTGTAATATCTGGTGAGTGTGATCATCGGAAGTCTGTCCTTCTCTATCCAGCTCTGAGCAATTGTCTTCACGTTAATCTGCTTGTCGCGGTTTACCAATGCGAATTCCGCATTCAAGCAATCCCAGAGGAAATTGCTGTCGAATGTTTTATACGCCCTAGAATTTGTAAAATTAAAAATTCAATCTTAAGTCAAATCAACTTTGTATAGACGGAATGTTTATTAAAAATCCTACAAAAGCCAAAACTAATAAAAATTCACAAGCAATCACATATTCTTAAAAGTAACTACAAACTTTCATCCTTTTACAATGTAGTTTGTAAGATTCTAACGAAAACTCGCCTTTGAAAGTTAAAACTTTCTTATTACATCCTCTTTTGCTTCAAGTTTCTATCACATTTGAAAATTTCGTGAAGGTTTTAGGCAGAAAATTGCAGGTACATTATCAATGACTTACTGTAAAATAAAATCCCCTTTTTTTAATTTAATCGCTATTCAACTATCATCACATTTAGGAGTCACTTAATCTCAATGTCATCATCACCCTCCTTATCCTACTTCCGTAGGGCGCACAAGGTTTTTGTCCTCCACATAACTATCATACGTCATGTCAGTCATCACTCCCTTCTTGATCATGTCACCTTTCAATCCATCCATCACTTTCTACGTCTACCTCTACCGGTGTACACTCATAACTAACGTTCTCCTTGTAACATACGATTCAGCCCTCATAACATGCCCATACCATGCTAACCTTTTACTCCTTACCTTCTCTACCACTGGCGCTACTCTCAAACTTCCTCTAATATACTCTTTACGTATCTTATCCCTTCGTGTTACTCCACACATCCATAACATTCTCATTTCTGCCACATGTAGTCTCCTTTCATCTGTCCCTTTTACTGCCCACAATCTAACTACAATGTGATTGTATTATATCCTCTATATACTTAAGGGAGTGAATTCAGATTTTACAGCTGAAAGAGATGTAAGGAAGACCACATATGATATTGTCCCTTCATAGGGACAAGGGACAAATCTTTATGCTTTTTTCACGTAGGGAATTAACGCTACCTATCCACAAAATATTCACCTCTCAAGCAGGAACTTCCTGACTCCATTCCGGAACGCAACTTCGCCGAGCGTGAAGTTAAACATTCGGAAGAGCAATTCGATCTTGGTGCTCATCGTCTCCTGCTTCATGCCAGTGATCCTGGAGTGCGGGTACCGCTTACTGTACTCGTAGTACAATGAATACAGCACTGTCATCGGCCATTTGCCATCCATCTCCCTACCATCATTTATCTGTATTGAACCAAAATAGTTAACAACAGATTAACAAAAGGTTAACAAGGTTAGATAACCTAACAGAATGGTTAACAAAAGGTTAAAAAGTTATAACACATCTTTGACTAAAATGTTATGCGATTATCGATAGTCAATTGTTTCGTAGCTAATTCAGCTGTTTAGTTGCACAACTCAAAATCGAGTAGTGTAACCTCCATATCTCTCTCTTCTATTCCTATGTCCCCAAAGTGGGACAGAGGGCGTCCACAGTACGCCGCCAGTTCGCTCTGTCCTGGGCTCTGAGTAGTATCTCGGACTGAACTGAACGAGACTGAACGCAGCCAGGTTTGTTTAGGGCGGCCACCTCCATATAAGTTCATAGAAATCAAGCGTGACTAAACAGTAGAAACAAAGCAGATAGACCTTACGTATAACGGCATAAACAAAAACAAATGTCTGAAGTTAAGAATTTATCCTTCAAAGCGTCTTTACTTAGGTTGTTACATAAAGTTGGACAATGTCCACGTCTGTATTCGTTGTGCATTGTACTTTTATTTCAATATCAATTCAAACTCATATTAGAAGAAAAAATACTTTAATGGATTTCTATATTTTCACTGTAAACATAAAAAGCGATAAACGTGTCTATAGACGTGTATTTATTGTAACAGCGTTGTGTGAGACTGTACCGTATTGTACAGTGGTGTAGAAAAGCATCGCTGATTGATCACGTGCCGCGGTCGGACGTCCTATGCGGGTACGAGGACACTCAGAAAAAACAATGCCTTATGTTATCGTCACTCAAACGAAAATTTATTGCCCGTTATTGCTCGATACAATATTGTACGAGCTTTTCCTATTAAAAATGTGCTACTAGATTGTCTTTTATTTTGGTATTAATGTGCTAATGACGTCACGTTTAAAAAAGTTACACTTATCATATTAAAGATAACCATCCACCTCAACAAAGACTAATGTAGTAATGGAGAGGATTATTCCCAACCGTGACCTCGTTTGTCCCCACGTGAGAATAAAAAGTTCATCCGTCCCACCTTTTAGTCCCACCATCACCAATAAGGTGTCATATGGAACCGTTATGAAATACTATAAGTTGCGGCAGTCGTCTCATCCCAAACCGTGGGACAGATGAAACTTTTAATTCTCATCTGTGTCCACGTGGGAACAGAGAGGGTGACGGTTGGTAATAATGGAGAATCCTTTGATATCAACAAAATTATACAAAGCAAAATAGTTATATCTATCTTTTAAAACTTTTTATAACTCGTTACTGATCTTGGCCTCAACAAGACATTCTGATTAGTAAAATAGGTGTATACCATAAAGGAAGCTTCGACAGCTAAGTATCCAACAAGAGCCTTATTTATGTGGACATCAGACCACCAGGCAGGGGTCACCAGCCCGCCCAGCCACTGGTGCAGCACCTCCTGCGCCAGCTGGATGTAGCCATCATTGTTCAGATCACTCTCCCTAAACACATTGTAAAATCATCTGTAACTCAACGTAAAAAGGTGCAAAATATAAGAACGTAATTACCTTAAAACATCACTTACCCAAGGTCACTTAAGCGATTTATTTTGCCCTTTTCACTTATCATTGGACTTTCAACTTTATAGTGTACAGATTATAATCTAAATTACATCTAAGTACTCACTTGAACACGATAAGGCCCCAATTATCAGCTGGCTTCACGCCCTGGTAGTTGGGTAACGCGACGATGTCCAATTTGGATATTGGCAAAGCTGGCCAATCGTAATCGTTGATTACATCCATTACATGGATTATTTTGGACTGAACTTCACTTAGGACTTCCATATATTCTTCACGACCCCAGAAATGTATATCTGAATTTGAAAAAAATAATGTAAAATAAAATAAAACACCATTCATTGATCAAGAAAAATATAAAAACAAAACACAAAAAATAACAACAAAACAAAATTCATTTCTCGGCCAAAAGGAGAAGGCTCAGCTGATAAAATGTCTTAAATAGTGCACTCTAGCAATTTTCTAAAGGTGATCTATATAGAATAATGGACTGTGGATGTCTATGCGATAAAACAATCTTAGATCTTAGTTAATCAGTTTTTGATCCCAATATATCTGGAGCAAAAAAAGACTTAGTAATAAGTAGACACAGTTAAGATTTATTAGAAAAATTGAATACACAAAAAGAGAATGAGCAATGAAGTGTAGCTCGAAATAAAGTTTATTATTATTATATTAAAATGTTAGCTAAAGAGTTATCAAAAGTAGGAGACACTGAAAACATTTCTTATAGAACATTAAAGTTTTTTATGATAAAACTTACTAAAATTAGATGAGCCGTCGTCAAAATTAGTGGTATTACAGAGTTCAACGATGTCTGCAATGACGAGGCCGAGAGTAAATGTAGACATCGGCGGTGAACGCTTGAAGAACTCGCGGACAGCGTTCGGCTCATCCGGGCTAGAAGATGCAATTATTACTAACATAGAAACTTTATTCTAAGAGAAAGAACAAGGTTATCAACGCTCGTAGATATCCACTATATCAGAACTACAGATGCATTGCTACACAATCATATTTCATACTAATATTATAAATACGAAAGTTTAGATGGATGGATGTTTGCTAGAGTTTCTAGCTTAAACAGCTGAACGGATTTTCATAAAATTTGGTATAGATGTAGAGGATAGTCTGGAAGAACACATAGTCTAGTCACTTTTGTATTTTTTAATTCCACGCGGACGGAGTCGCGGGCGAAAGCTTGTTTTTTTTTATAACATTAGGTGGCAAACGAGCAAGCGACCACCTGAAACCGCCAAAATGGCGAAGCGACCGCTGCCCATAGACATCCGCAATTGCAGATGCGTTGCCTACCCTTATACGACGGAGGAGGAGACGCACATAAATTAATTTCCTCTTCCTATGCATGTCCTCCACCGTCAAATCCACTTCCTCTTCCCAACTTCTCCTTATAAGAAAAGGGTGGTAAAGAGAAAGGGACTTTATTGTTTAAATAAATTAGGTGTTTCTAACACAAATAAATAACTGCCAATAAATTGTTGTAATATTGTAGCATATTGTAAAACATTTAACAAATATAATACTGCTCATCAAAGACATATAAGAAATATATAGACCAGACATAGTGAAAAACATTTTTTCACCGGTATCTCCTTTTCAGGACTCGAGATGGCTTTTAATACACCTTGTATTGACAATTTATAAAACATTTTACAAAATAATAATAAGCTCCATCTATTGTTATAAAATAAACTAAACAGTGTCATAAAAACATTGACATAACGACCTAAACAATAGATGGAGTTAGTGAGCATCATGTGAAAAATGTTTTCAATGAAGTGTGAATTATCCTTCTATATATTTTTTTCTTTGCTGCTTATCTTAAATTCGTTAATTAATATAATCCGACTATCAGCGTTATAATATTCAATAGTATACTAACATATTCTCAACTCTATCCGACTCCATGTTACTGAGCGCTGTCATCTTGCAAGGCCGTACCACGCTGACATCAAAAGGCGCTTTAAACTCGGGCTCATCAAAGCAGGGGAACACGCGCCGTGCATTATTCGGCCGCAGCTGTGTTGCAACTACCACACTACAACAAAAAAGAAAAGCAATTTAATTATTTGGTTAATAGATAAATCGAAGTAATTGATGCAATAACAAGGCCTCGTGTTCTTTTATTTTTACAAATATGTACTACTAGCTTTCGCCTGCGACTTTATTGACGTGTAATTAAAAAAAAACAAATAAAAGTAATTAGCCTATTTCTTCTTCCAGACTATCCTCTACGCCTATGCCAAATTTCATCGAGATCCGTTCAGCAGTTTAGACTACAAACTTTACCAAACATCCATCCATCCATCCATCCATCTATCTAAATTTTCGCATTGATAATATTAGTAAGGTATGTTATGAAAATTTTAGAATTCAAATTTTATTTTTCCTCGGGCTCTCTCTTAGTTAATATCTGTAGAAATGTCACCTAAGCTATTTACTATTATAGAAAAAATCGCAGTCATTATACAGTCTGTTGCAAAAACTTTGTTCCACAAAAAAGGGTAGTGTAACGAACAAACCCATGGTTTAAATATGAATAAAATAAATAAAAAGCCTTTCGGGATATGTGTATAAATATAAAATAATTTGCAATCTTTACAGCAAACTTTTTAAAGAATTTGTATAGGCATTCGAACCGCCTAATGCAAGTACCGTGCTTCCCGCAGTAACCCTATATCAGCAAGTCTACGCGATACCGCCTTTTAAAGTACAAATAGCGCCATCCAATATTTAATAGCAAATTTACATTTCCGCAACTGTTGCAATGTGAAATCTGATGTTTTACAATGTATTGAAAATAGAAACATTGAAATCGATAATTTTCTTTATATATGAGGTAATGACGATTTTAAAATATACTATTAAACTTATTTTAAAAATTTAAAAATACTGACATCTGATTTTAAACATAAGAATTTATTTATTTACTAGAAAATCATACACAAAATAAAAGTTAATATACCTAATAATTATATCGAATCGTAATTTTTCGAAGCAGAATAATTAAAAATTATTACCTCTCTCGATCTTTTTCCGTCTTGTAAGTAGTTTTAAAGAGACCCTCACTGCTTGTTGTTTCCATTTTGCCTTTAAATGTCAATTCAATAACTCCCTTGGTATTTTTCGAGATCATTCTATCGACTTGGAACAATATCGTTGACTTTTTTGCGTCTGGATCCACGTCTTTTATACGAAGCTCTTGGGGTTCCTTACTAAAAATGAATTTCAAACACAGTTCGAAACAGTTGATACACAAAATTTGTTTTAAAAAAATTGATATGAGAAACGATGATGTAACTATTTCATCATTATCATCATCACCAGCTCACTAGACGTCCCCACCGAGGGGCTCGGAGCCTACCCTAAGTAAGGGGTGACTAGGTCATAGTCAACCACGCTGGCCAATTGCGGGTTGGTTGTAACACGATGTTTTCCTTCTCCGTAAGAACGTCGGGTAATTTATGTACATATGAAAATTAGAAAAATCGAAAATCACATTGGTACATAGTGTGATTCAAACCCAAGACCTGTAGATTTCAAGTCAAGTGCGTGTCAAGTGTGAAAATTGTAAATTTTGGAGTTATTTCACTTCTAACACAAATACAACCTATCATCTTAACTAATAAATTTTTGTTCTAGAACATACAGAAATTCTGCTAGAAATAATCTATGGTTACAGTAGTACTTACGAGTTCTCAAGCCATACTTTGACTGTTGTATTAATGATTTCCAATTCAGGAGAGACGTGGAGCGTAATCTCATCAGTATCTGACGCCCATGTGAGGTTGATGGCCACATAACCATCGTATACCGCATCTTCTATACGCGGCTCCAAGCTCAGGTTGTAACCAGTGGGCATTACACTCTTCTCAAGTCGAGACTCCATCGCCAGGCTATGAGCATTGCTTAGGTCAATGCTTCTAGTCTTGATTATGTGTGGGGCGACCTTTAAAGATATTTTTTTTTTACTCAATACAGTAAAGTTGAACACTTAGGGTGTTATTCGATTAGTACTCTCTAGTGGGACGCCATTGAGCGTCATTGTTTTTTTTTATTTATTATGGAAAGTAAAAGGTACAGTCGGGGAATCTGTAAGTGTCCCACCTTAAAAGACGCAATTGTTTAAACTTTTTTTACGCATTCAAACGACGACGGGGAAAAATATCCAATAATATGTAAATTTTAAATGTGCTTGTAAGAAAAGTGGTCGTTGAATAGAATACTGCTAATTGCTGTTTATTATTATCCCTTTATTTGCGCAACTCACTGTCTGCTTAATTGGTTATCTGTAAGAGGCGGAGTGTGTCTCGTTGCGAGGAATAAGATAATATTTCTTTAAGTGATACACCGCGTATTTCCTCGACTGTACCTTTCATTAAAGACTTAAAGTTAAGTTATCTTGTATACGATTTAAATTGTCTATCATGTTTTCATTCCTCCAAATGGGTCGGTAGCTAATAAAATGAATCGCACTACTGTGATTGGATAACTGACCTCATCCGGCTGCGAGGTGCTAGTTGCGAGCACACACAATGCGAGTATGTACACACACCCCAACATGTTGGGTAACTGTCTTCAACTCTGTAAAACATTTAGTACCATCTACAATAAATAGCGGCTCGCTTTAGTATAAGTTAAATACACTATGAGATTTACACAAGACGTAAAGAGAAGCAAAGGGTGCATATCTGCATTGGTTTAGTATATTCTTGGATCTGAGCCAATCTGACAACGGTCTTCAGATATGCGCGTGCGCCTAACCCACAAAATGTCATAATGTTAATCATACAATTGTTTTCGTGGCAGACACCTAGCATCAAGTCAGTGGTAGAACCCGCTTTAACATCTCCGCACGAATGGGCCGACTCGCCCGGTGTATACCACGACCACACAGAAAACAGGCGTGAAGTGGAAGCAATTCCGCATTTCGTTGATGAGTGTGGTGCCGGAGGCCTAATTTTAGTCCCTTTCCCTTTCTACCATTTTCTTAAGAGGAAAGGATGGGAAGGAAAAGTGGATTTGACGATGGAGGAGATGCATTGGAAGGGGAAATGTCCTCTTTATGTGCGTCTCCTCCTCCTTCAATTAAGGGTAGGCAACGCATCTGCAATTGCGGATGTTTATGGGCAGCGGTCGCTTTCCATTTCGGTGGATTCAGGTGGCCGCTTGTTCGTTTGCCACCTTATATTATAAAAAAAAATCAAGAGTATCCTTACATTCAAACATCTAAATATAGCTTTAAATTATCTAAAGTTAACTAAAAGCCTTAATTTGATGCCTTTAACTAGTTTTTGTAAAACTGAAACATAAAATAGGTTTGACAAAGCAAGGTAGATGTTAAGTTCACAATATTATTCGCATTGGCAACGTCAAAATTAATTATATATGCTATATTCCAAAAATACTTATAAAAGTATGAAGTATTGTCAACATGCAGAGTTTTACCAGAAAAAACTAAATTAACCTCTTTAAAACAACGGCAAAAGAATTTACAAACAAAAGAAGCTTGTCGAAATAAATTAAGCATATATTTTTAACATTTACTTAGGATTAGTAAATGAACATGCAAATGCGGTGTACTCACTGGTTGAAGACAGGTCGGAATGGGCAATCTACCACTGGCGTTGTTTGCTCGCGCCCGCTCAATTCGAGCCAATTGCCACCAGGATATAGCTCGTTTGCACTGACGACATGCCGTGATTGTCAACCAACCAGTTGTTGTGAAGTTACTAATCTAATTTGCATTCTTATAGTGTTGATTAATTACACATGATATATTTTCAATGTTGAAGAAATCCTCGAAAGGTATCCTTTGATTATTTCCATTGTCTCCTATTAGAAATATACTACTTTAAACTCTGCTGTCATTGCTATCACCACGGTAGTCGCTAGTCTAGGCTTGGTTTTTTTTATACTGCTTAGTATAACACCGTCCCTCTGACGACTCCCGTGGGTATCACAATGACTGAATTAATTCAAATTTATTACGTTCAATATTAAATAATTTTTGAAAAAACAGTCATTTACTTATTTGGCATTTTGAATCAATCAAAATCATTTAAAAAGCTACGGTTAATTACATTAGAAAAATACCAGACTACCAAAAATGGAAAATAACGACAGTCTGTATGAATCTTTGTAGACCCTTAGGCTTATAAGGGGACGATCAACGCCACGTAATTGGGTCTCCATATCCTCTCACGCACAATACGAAACGCACTAAACATTTTCTATTCTACAATGTATATGTTAACGTCGTGATTCTTTCTGCTTTTACATATGTCAATTGTACCTTAAACGTTACTTATTAAATTTAGTTATCACTAGCTTTCTCCCGCGACTTCGTCTGCGTGATATTAAAAAAATAAAAATGAGTAGCCTATGTGTTTATCCAGATTATCCTCTATATCTTTGCCAAATTTCATCGAAATCCGTTCAGCCCTTTAGGCTACAAACTCTAACAAACATCCATCCATCTAAACTTTCGCATTTATAATATTAGTAAGAGATTCAACAGTCTTAGTTCCATATTAGTATTAGATATTGATTGTTCATTATTTAATATTTTTCACTCTTCTATTACTAGAAAATTTACTCTTAACTTTGACATTTTCTCGTCTAGTCTTGATAAGACGAGGAGTATTTCTCGTCCATATCTACGCTTTTCTTTAACTTACAGTGTCTTCTATTTGTTTTAGTTTGCTTGAAAAACATTGTTTCACTAATAGTAAACAGGCTTTATTTTATTGTTTTACATTTCTACATAAACGTTGGTTCAGTTTGGCAGTTTATTTGCAAGGTTAGAATACCACGAAGTTTTTGGTATGCACATCAAGCGGTGAAGTCAAAGCAAACATTGAACGTAATCAGTGTCTAACAAGGCAATAATGTGCGTTAACTAGCGATGGTGTAAATCACCGTAACCAGTGCAAACACGATGACCCACTGCCGGACGGCAAGAGCAAACATTGCTGACCGTTGACTTGCCTCTTCACTATTTTAGGTGCTATTCGAACAGGATATATTTTTAAATTGGCTCCATCACTGTAAAAATGAATGCGAGATAATTGATTTTTCTTATTTGATGTTAATATCGAAGGTCACTTTTATTAATCGATTTTTTTCTATTTTTATGCAGAATTTAGATAATGTATTTGATGTTTTGAAAGAAATCCAATATTATAGAGACATTACTGTGCAAATAATTATTAATTCTAGTTTATTTAGTTTATTATTGTTGTGACGAAAATTTAAACCTTTGTACTAGTATAAATATGGATTTCTTTGCACAGGTAAATCAACAAAACCTCACAAGTCTTGGGTATAACCATATCTCCATCGAAGTTCGTTCACGGGACTTCACGCTTTTCCCAAATTCCCAGAATAACTTCTTCACATCAGCCTCCACAGTCTTTAAATTACTTTTTCTTCGAACAGTGGCGCCGTGACGTCAATGATTGTCTTAAATCCCAATCTGAGCTAGTTATACATAGGGTTGCCACCTGAAGATTTGGTTATATTCTTTCCAGCTCTCTATACTGCTACGAATGTGACCTTGATATCTGAAGTGTGATTGTTGTTATATATAAAAATCGGAATACGAGATTAAGGGACGATGTTGGCTTTTATTTGTCCGGCAAGGATTCAACGGTTATCAAGTCTGATCGCTTTTTTTTAAAGTTTTTTTGCTCAAGCTTTTATAAGTTGACAGCCCTAATTCTACATCGTTGACTAATACAGGAAAGGCCTCGTCTGTCCGTTCCGGTTTTAGTATTATTTAAAATAACCATTGTCATTTGATTAAAGTGACCAATCGTTTAATAAAAGATTGTCTTTAAAATATATTATGATACATTGTAGCGGTATTTAGTAAATCATACTAATATTATAAATGTGAAAGTTTGTATGGATGGATGGATGTTTGTTAGAGTTTGTAGCCTAAACAGCTGAAAGGATCTCAAAGAAATTTGGCAAAGATGTAGAGAATAGTCTGGAAGAACATATAGGCTACGGGTTTTGGTTTTTTTAATACCACGTGGACGGAGTCGTGGCGAAACGCATGGCATACTAGCATAATATTGTAGACTTTTAGAGTAATTTTATAATAATATTGACTATGCAATTTATTAAATTTAAATCCTAAACAAGGGTAGCATCAAGCTTAAACGCATCGGAAACTAACCGACCGTGGAAAAAGAGAAACTAGTCTACTAGGAACGAGTGAAATAAACTCCCGAGGTCTACATACCCCTATGGGTTACGGGCGTAAGTTAAAGTGTACTTTAAAAATAGAAAAATCGCAACATAATACAATTATCTGTAAATATTTATCTCAATACCACTGGGCAAATCCTGTGGCATCACAATAAATCAAAGGACAAACAATATATCAAAAGATAAGATATATCGACATGTTTTTACATTGCTCTTTACTTTTTTTTTAACAAGCAGACGTTTATGGCTTTTAGTTTATTTTCAGCATGTACAAAATACAATACTAATCTTACTAATATTATAAATGCGAAAGTTTAGATGGATGGATGGATGATTGTTTGTAGCCTAAACGACTGAAGAGATATTGTTAAAATTTAACAAACATGTAGAGGATAATCTGGAAGAACATATAGGCCACTTACTTTCGTTTTTTTTCACTCGGACGGAGTCGCGATGGAAAGCTAGTATGACACAGATTCCAGGTATTGTGTACATTTCATCCTGGAAATAAGATTTAATAAAGAAATGAGGATCATTATAGTAAAAAAGGACGTCTTAAGTTACATGACTTCATTCGTCCTCATTAACTCATTTCTTGTAAATAATTCCGAACATGGCATAACTAAGGAAGAGTAATATTTCTAAAGGGAAGAACATCGTTAGAAACTCCTTCCTACCAGGTTTTTCATACGATTTTCAAAGCTAGATCCGCTCTTGCTGGAGATACTTATAAACAACGAGCTGTTGCCCGCGACTTCGTCCGCGTGGTATTAGAAAGCATACAAACTATATGAATTACAAAAAGTTTCGTATCCCTCGGGAACCGGACATTTCTCGGGGATGAAGCTTATCCCATGTGTACTCCAGACTTTGTTTTATATCTGTGCCAAATTTCAATACGTTATGTTGAACCGTTGCAGAATGATCAAGTAAACATAAAAAAACTAAATTAATGAATCCCACGGGAACCGTAACTATTCCCGGGATAAAAAGTAGCCTATGTGTTCTTCCAGACTATGCTCTAAACCTGTGGCAAATTTCATAGAGATCCGTTCAGCCGTTTAGGCTACAAACGATAACAAACATCCATCCATCCATCCATCTATCCATCCATCCATCCATCCATCTGCAACTTTCGCATTTATAATATTAGTATAAGATAGTAGGAACCATTCTCGCTCAAATACTTCAATGGAATACATAATCATATCAAAGCTATCATTTTATTCATATAGATTTTACAAAAACAATGTATTCGATCATTTAGTTATAACATCCATATAAATATTACTGTCATTACTGGTGTACCGTGAAAAATGCTTAATTACAGTTCTAGGTACCTAATGTGTATATACAAAGCACAGATAATAGTATACTAGCAACACTTATGTACAGTCAGGTAATTTGGCAGTGTTCAACCCTAAAAGCTACACTCTTGAATGTCTTGTACATATTTAGACGACACAGATTAATAACAATAGGAATTAGATTTTAAATATATTTGTACCAAAAAGTCGGAATTGGTACGCGGCTAAATATTTTTATTATTACCCCCTCGTTTCCGCAACGTACTGCTACCTGATTGGTTATTTGAAAATTGAACACCGCGGTTTCTCCCGACTGTACATTCGATGATCAAAGACGTGCCGATAGATTTCTAGGAACGTTATATTTATATACCTCCAAGCGCGCCGCTAGCCGATACGATTCGATTTTGGCGGATATTAAAAAAACTGATGGATTTAAGTAGCAGGTATAGTGACGTACTTTGTGAAAAAATAGAAATACAATAATCTAGCTAATTTGTAAATGCGAATGGTCAAATGGATGGTTGTTTATTAGAATTTGTAGCCTAAACTGCTAAAGGGATCTCGACGAAACATCCCATAGATGTAGAGGCTAACACATAGACTACATTTTAGTTTTTTCATCTCCACGCGGACGGACTCGCGGTCGAACGCTAGTACTGATATAAACGAAAACCAGATACGGATATAGAGAACTCATTCAATGATTTCACGGGCACTGATTCAAGATGGCTACTGATGTGGAAGTAAAGTAAAACATGTTTCGAAATAATGAGAAGATTGTCTTTGAAAGGATTTAAAACATGAAAAAAGCAGTACCAAGATGGAAGTATAATTTTAAAAATGCTAAATTTAATCCACATCTCATTTCTTGTATGTCACACAAATAACTACACATAAGAACGGACAAAAGAAATAAAGACCTATAAGAAAAATAATAATAATGCAGGCATAGATTATCAACAAGGTCATTGCAAAAGCAACAACCCACTTCATACCATAAAATGACCATTATAAATTGATCTGCCTACCTCCTTAATACACTCGAATTCTGAAACATTACAAGGTGCGTTGTAGTTCAATACCACTGGTTGTTAATACGTAAAATAACGCCCACAGCGAAGTGAATTTACCGTCATTTACCGGCATTGCGCGAGTCGCTCATGACATATTACGAAACGTTTTCCCTCGCTTTTTTATTTTTTTCTGTCGCTTAAACTTCAGTATATGGTGAATGTGCTCAATCTGCCGCTTGGATTTACAGCTGCCATCTAACGAACGGTAAATTTTTTGTTAATTTTTTATCTGTAAAAAACATCTGTTTTATTGGGAATGTACAAGAAATGTGATACAATTACAGATTGTGCTCGTTATTAATACAATTTGTGAGTCTGAGTCAATTTTACATATATTTTTTTTTAATTCGTAATTTGAAATAATTCTTCATATTTACATGCAGCGTTATGTTATGGTTTTTTTACTTTTCAATTCATTACTGCATAACAATTAAAATAATTTAATTCTTTAAAGGATAAAATAAACCAATTAACACGTTCTCTTGATATTTAAATTGGTATTTAATAAAGTAATTTATTATAATTATTCCTGATAACAAACATAATACGTTTTTGGTATAAAAAGTAAATAAGAATGCGTATTGATATTTAGATAAAAATATATAATTTTAATAACTATAAAGTAATAAACAAAAGCCTTAACATAATCTCAAAGTTTCAAAAACCATTGCTAAAATTACACTTGTGTAAATAGTAAATGTAAATGAAAAGAAAACTGGTTAATCGAAAGCAACGCTTTGATCATTGGATGTTTAAATTTAATCATCTTTATGTACATTTTTAATTCTTGCCAACGATTACAATTGAGTTCAATAAGATCGGAGCAATTTTTCAACTACCTACGCAGTGATGCAACGATTTTATGAATATTAAACGAAAATCGTCCAATGTTCGCTAAATTTCCAACTAAAATCTACTACAAAGGATTTAAATTAATTACCACACATCAATATCTATGTAATAATACTAATGTAATAAAGAGGAAAGATTTGTATTTTTGAATTTTTGTATGTATTGAAATAACTCAAAAACTACAGTACAGATTTCAAAAATTCTATCACCATTAAAAGCTACGTTATCAGTGAATAAAGTCTATGTGTTTTATTATTTTTTTAATTTCAAGCAGGCGAAGTCGCGAGCAATGGCCAGTCAGTTATATTTTAAACAATGGCCAACATTACTAATTGGTACAGCGTAAAAAAATATGTCAAAACGGTTTCCAATTGTAAAACAATTAATAAAAAGTATTAAAAAAACAAACGAGTAACGCATTCAGAGCAAACGTAAAATATGAATCCGTAAAATAACACGGGGTTCTAAATTCAAATCTAGCGAATTTATCGTTGAAAATCAACGCACAATCATGATGCAGTTTGTACAATGAATCAACGATGACGAAATGTAGGTAATCAATTGTATTCGCATTAATTATTCGATTTTTATTACATACGATAATAACAAATAGTCATCTACGATATTATGATTACTGATATTAGATGTTGCTCTCGAATTTGGCGTGGAAAACAAAATTCCTCGGATATTTTTCCTGGATAGAAAGCTGATGAACTGTTACAGACCGTAACTTATCTGTGTGCTAAATTCTATCCAGATTTATGCAGCCGTTTTAAGATACCTGGCCCCATTCATACGTTTAAATTATTGCTAAAATGTATAATTACAGTATTTCACATGTTATAATTTTTAAAATGAAATACAGTTCTTATTATAAAGATAAGTTTGCGAAGTCAAAATTCAGATCGTATAAACCTTGATCCGAATTCTTTAAATTAAAGATGAGTAACATGTACCACTTTCTTAATGTGGTTTTTAATGTAATATTGACTTTGATTGATTTCAACGCTTTTGCCTTTTGTTATCTTCCAATTCATTCCTTAGTTTCCTTTTTATTTTTACTACTATAAATAGAAGCGTCGGTGGCTCAGTGGTTTAAACACTTGACTTGTAATCTACAGGTCTTGGGTTCGAATCCCGCTGTACAAATGTGATTTTCGATTTTTCGAATTTCATATGCACATAATTTGCCCAACGTTCTTACGGTGAAGGAAAACATCGTGAGAAGAAATTGAAAGATATGTGTGAAGTCAACCAACCCGGACTTGGCCAGCGTGGTTGAGTATGGTCTAGTAACTAAGTATGGTGGGCGACCAGAGCGCGACCATCCCATGAGATTGGCGTCGCGGGATAGGCCAGCCGGCTGGGCAACCGGCGTGACCTGACCCGCTAAGCCGGCATGGTTCCTCTTAGCTTTACCGTGGTCGGATTACTTTACGTACCACGGCTACTAGAGCCTCACCTCACCGCCACGACAAGGCGGGAACCGTTGGTGGGATAATCTAGTAACCACCCCTAACATAGGGTTGGCTCCGAGCCCCTCGGTGGAGAGGTATACTTAGTTAGTTGGTTATGACTATAAATACTAATATTATACTTATTTAAATAAAAATAAACAAAAA
Source organism: Papilio polytes (assembly GCF_000836215.1). Classification (NCBI taxonomy): domain Eukaryota; kingdom Metazoa; phylum Arthropoda; class Insecta; order Lepidoptera; family Papilionidae; genus Papilio; species Papilio polytes. The sequence goes on along the minus strand of NW_013526693.1, from coordinate 830,387 downwards.
ATAAAGTGGTATTTATATTATTAATAGCTCTAAAGTAAATGTCGATTGAATTTTCGTATAGTATTGATATGAAAATGTATTTGTATTGAAATTATGTTGAAAGATTTATTTGAAAAAAAAAATGAATGCTGAACATCTCGCGTACCAAATATTTACTTTAAAAAGTCTATTGAAAGTTTTTAGATGTTTGACCTCGATCCACAGTTTACATTATTAGTTCTATGAACTATTGAAGTATTGAATATTCGTTACGGTTTTGAAAGCGTAACTGTTATGTTAATATTTTTTTTTACCATCGATTCTATCCAGTCGGCGCCTGATATTTATAAATCATTCCTAACATTCCTATGAGTCAGGCCAACTAATCGCAGAATTTGAGTAACCTAAGACATCTAGTATGAATATAATGCTAGAATTTTATTGATAAAGTTACCAAATGATAAAAAAAAGACGTACAAAATATTAAACATTTTTTTATTGGTTCTAATACTTTTAAAAATAAAATTTTACTTTTTGTTAATAAATACTCTCTAACACTGCGCTCCATATACATATGGTAAATAGATAGGCTTCAGTTTGACAACGACAGTTTTTTTTCGATCCAACTTAAACGCGTCTTTTGATAGACCGTAAGTTTACCATTATTATTAGTTCATAAACTATTTATCGCTACCATCAACACTAAAATGGAGAAAACGAAATAGATATAAAATATCCATTTATAGAGGTCAGTGTTGCGAACATACTCTTTTTGTTAAAAAACACACAAAAACTAAGTAATTCAATACATGATGACGTGAGGTCAAAAAAATAATGAAATCGGTTGCGCAATTTGATTTGTTTTAGAATATTGAAATAACTCAAATTAGGAACATTGTGTATATTATTAACTATGACATACGTGGAATTTACAGATATATATTTCTCCTCAATTACATTCGTATATTTTACATAATTTGAAAAACTAACCTAAAATAGTGTACGCAAATTATAGTAAAAAACTTGGTATTGTGGTTTTTACCTCAATAAATTATTTTAACCTTATTTTTACCTTAATTTGTAAAGCAATAGTAACTAACACTACCTTTTAATTTACTTTGTTAAAACTACCATATATCTAATCGATACTAATATTATAAAAAGAATTGTATTTTTGCATGTATTGAAATAATTCAAAAAGTACGGCGCTGATTTCAAAAATTCTTTTACCATTAATTAATGTTATCCCTGAGTAACATAGACAGTAGCATATATTGTATTTTCACGTAGGGCGAAGCCGCGAGCGACAGCTAGCTAGCTAGCTAATATTTCAGTACAAAAAGCGGAAGACTACGCGTACAAATCGTATTATCAGAGGTGTTTCCCATTGGGTTGATCGATTCCATGCAATTTGTAAATATAATAAAGTTCCTATGACGTCAATGACGGGTTTCCGATAGTGAAAGTTTGTTCTGGTTTTCTCATTGAGTATGACAATATTCACGGCTCGTATTTTTATATTATAATTTCTATACTAATATTATGGAGAGATTTGATTTTTTTTTAATTTTTCTACAAATTAAAAAATTTGAAAACTACATTATCAACGATAACTGAGGAACAAAAGCTATATGTTACATTTTATAATGACACTGACCCAATCCGCCGAAGGAGAGCCATAAACAAGGAATAGAATAGAATACATTTTATATGTTAGCTGTTTCTCGCGACTTCGTCCGCGCGAAATTAAAAAATCATTTAAAAAACATAGCCTACATACTCACTGATAACGTAGCTTTTTAGTTATCTGCCTAAGAGTTTTTGAGCTATTTCAATACATACAAAAATACGATTTTCTCTATATAATATTAGTACAGACATATTAAACCTCGATATAAATTTAATTTCTATTGTTATTCATAACTGTAAACTGCGATATTTACTTGAGACTTGAAATAGCATTTATTTATGTAATATTTTTTACCGCTAATCTATCATCAAAAGCTTGAAGTAGTTTGCATTTAGCATCTGTGTAGTACAAAGGCAACTCAAGATCAAACAAACCATAAATTAAGAATGTTGGCAATAACATCCGGTTTATATAACTATCGTTTATTTGTTTAAAAAGATATGTGGTTAGATATTAACTATTAACGCACAATTCCATAAACTAGTGATATTTTTAACTATTGTTTTTGACTTGGACCATAGATAATAAAAGATTTTTGTGTTTACGGCGGATAGTGTCATAGAGGTTTTTAATGTTGTTTACTCTGCTCTAATCTATATTGAAAAAGGAAAGTTTTTTTTTATATTTATTGAAATAACTTAAAAATTACTTTGCCCATTTCAAATTTTATTTTCTCCAATAAATAGCCACGTTATCACTGAGTTACGTAGGCTATATTTATTACAATTTTAATTCCAGACTAAGATGCGAGCTACAGCTAGTCTTTCATAATTATTTAATTACGTTAAAAGTTTGCATTTATTATAATTAATGATTCATGTGGGGGCATGGACCGCAAATATAAACAAAAGTTTACGTAACATTTTCCTGGAGTCGCTTACTATATGATGTAAAACGTATGATTTGCAATAACCTTCCAAGCAATTTTATTCCTTATTTCTAAGGATTTAGTTACAGTTTTGAATGTTGGATTACAAAAAGTAAAGGATTACAATTGCGGAAATATTGCTCGGAGAGATAAAAAAAGGCGGGAAGACCGCAAATTATGACGTATAAAGACGTCATAGAGTAAGCGTACGTGAGATGGAACACTCAACAATCAATTGATGATTTCAATTCCTTGCTGTGTTCAGTTATAAGCCCCACCGTGACGTCATCGTGTATTTTTTGGTTTGCTCATTTTTACTAGTTAATGTATCGAAAAAACAGTAAGAAAAAACGATGTGCGGCGGATGTTGTCGCAACACTATTTCCAACTAAAGGAGTAAAAAAGAGTAGTTAAAATTTGGCTCTTTTTTTATTTTTCAATCACATAAAATCGCGTATTAATCACTATTTAATTTTTTTGCTTGATCATGAGTTTTTCCAAACAAACTATATAACTCATAACGTATAAAATATGGTACAATATTTCGTCACATTCCTCTACGATGTCATATGAGGAAAAATTCCATTTCCATCCCAAATTCCATATTTCCGGTTGTTAACATGTTGTAAGTCACGAATACCTATTTCAAAGTGTTTTAACACTCAACGCCAAAAAAATAATGTTCACCTAGTTGATAAGAAAACTGGTGCAACACTTTTGCTATCGTTACTTTATGTCTAAAGTATCGCTTTGTTACTAAATAGAGCATTAGCGATTTTTGAACTCTGATGGGATACATCTAAACCGTTCGATTAGACCCCTTGGTAACCAAGGAAGCTTCGGAGGGTCTATAGCCAGTGCCCGTTATACGCAATTATGTACTTCTGCGCCCCTTTTTTATTAAACTTTGGGAGTAACTAGGATCCTTATCTACTACAGAACTGTGGCACGCATAAAGACTCGGACTCAGAAAGTGGGCACTAAGAGTCTTCCTTATTGTTATCGGAAAATTAACATAGACGGAAATACAAAATAATAGCACACATATGCGCCATCTTATTATTTATTTTAAAACACAATGTAAAATTATTGGTAGTATAACGAATTGATTACGCACAGATTTGGTCTTATCTTAACTTTTTGCGTTCTAAATTTTAAATTAATTACATTACTTCAATCTACGAGAATGTAAATAATTATCTTACAATTTGATATTAGTTAAATTGAAGGTCAATTAGTCAATTCTGAAAGTCATTCATACTTTTTGTTTTTTTTTCACTTTTAATATATTTTGGAGACCTTTTATGTGACGATGATTGTTTCAATTATTTTCTTTACCACATACAATATTAAAAAATCCTACATATTCTTGCATTTGTTCATAAAATAAAGTGTATTTGAAACATTATGATTATTGCATGTTCTTCATTCTAATCCCAACAGCAAACAATGCAATCCTTATATGTACGTTTACCGTTGTATATGTATAGAATTCATTCAATTTCAACATAATTTGACCTTGAATGCTTGTGTTCCCGTATTTAGAACACTTTAGTTGTTAGCTATATGGCGTTCCATTTTCAAAATGTTTTTTGTAATCCCGATTGTAATAAAAAAAAAAGTTGTAGACCACTACTGAACTGAAACGATTACCGTCCCGCTCATCTCTGACGAAAACTGAAATAGTTAAACGATTTTTTTGTCTTGTTTTTCGCGACGTGAAATCCACAGCCAATTCTCTATAGTTTGAAAAACGGTATAGAGTATTGTTAGTTAATTCATAATATCGGTTTATCTGATATGAATTTACTTTCATACAGTGTGGTGTGTAACCGATGACTAGTTGATAACTATTGGTCGAATAGATTGGCAATTTATGAAAGAATAGGCTATAAAAACAGGAAATACTTATAAACGATGACCATAGACACGTGTATGTACGCAACGCATATATTCTTCAACGTATATTTTGCAATATTTCAATTGAATCATAAAACCGTAGTTCGGTAGCAAAACGTTATCGCAGGTGCCCGCATACAATTCGCCACACCGCACACGATTAGACAAGGTTTATGTCGATAGTATAGAAGGCACACAAGCAACTGTTACAGGACCCTGCCTTTATTTGACGACATACAAAAATGGTCCTTACAACATTACTAAACAGTGGTCGTAATAATAATCGATGACGACCACGATGTGTGCATTGTGGTCTCAAAATTAATTATACGCATCGGCAAATGCGGAATAAAAACCATTATGCTTTTGGAATGTTTTGGAAAGAAAAATATTCATTAGTTGTTTATTACTTAACGCTAATAGGCTTTGGTGAGTTTCACCTCGAGGGTTCGCTTTAAGTTAATTTTTTTTAACGCATAATCAGTCAATTATAATAATTTAGCGTATATTGTGAAATTACATTTTATTATACATTGCCTAAGAATATCGGATTTCTGAGTTACGTTAGTTTTTGTTGTGGATTTTTAACATAATGTTAAATAACTATGTATTTCATGAATGTATTTTAGTACTACAAATAAATGTACTATTGTTTGTTTCAGTATATGTAAAGGACATGGCTTTATCAACAAGTCGCCAGCAATTCCTGGCGTGTGAAACTCAAGGCCTTGATGACATCCACTATGGTAGAAAAGGAGGAATTTTTATTTCAACTTGCATATGCATTTCTTTTATCGTCTTTGCAGTTATACTTTCTTTCATAGTCGGTGTAATTGTTTATTTTGTAACTTATTTCAAGGTATGTTTATCCAAAAATCTTTATATTTATAATCTTACTTCATTTTGCTATAAAGCAAAAAATTGTTCGTTAATTCTACTTGTCAAAAGTTTTTGTTAAAAGTTAATGGGAGACCTACATCTATCAGTGAAGCCACAAAATGTATTGACATTCTAATGAACTATTTTATCAAATTTAATTCGCAATCTAAAGCACAGTTTACGTTCATTGCAGTTTTATCAGTCGTCCATTGCCATAATTTATCTATTAAACGGAAATTTGCGAAAAAAAAGGTCTATTAATACGTGACCTTTGCCAACTGGTGTTATATACTCTTTGGTCAGATAAGAAACATCTGTTTGACGTCAAATTGACAGTTACAGTTGAACATGTCAAAGAGATCTAACGTCTTTAAGTGAGACGTTTAGTTGTATTTATTAAATTAGAATTAAAATTAATATGTAACGATTTTCCTATATTTTAAAAGAATTTCATAGTGTTGAAGTTACTTTAATTAATTGAATTTACCTCAAATCTGTGATTTAGTTCATAATTTATACAATGAGTTATTTACTGTGTATTATTTTATTTTTTCGTATAATTTCAATTTATGGTGATGAAATAGTGAGTATTAAGGAAATCATTTAAGTAAACATATAAGTGGTCTCTATTAATATGTGCTAATAATATTTAAATATTATGCGTTAATTTATTTCGCTAATTATTATTTTTTTAAGTATCAATTTTAAAATTCTATCCACATTAGTTCTAAAATTTTAAAAGACAACTCTACGAATCTTCGTGTAAATTTATTGGTTTAAGATTTACGTTTTTTATATTAAGACTAGCTTTTACCTCGCCTAGCCTTTACTTTTAATTTAAAAAAAACTTAACCATGTCTTCTACCAGACTGTGTTCTACATTTATGCCAAATTTCATCCAGATCAGTTTAGCTGTCCTCAAGATGCCTTGTTACAAACATCCATCTACACTTTCACAAGTATATTAGTAACTTTTTATTTTTATTTTTTCAGATATCACAAGATGTGCCACATGATTTCTGGGATGACACAGAAACTTTTGGATACACAAATCCAACTTCACCCGACCTACGACTACCGCCTTATGTATATCCAAGTTTCTACAGATTGAAATTAAAAACTGACATCGAGAACTCCATATTTAGTGGAGATGTCTACATCACACTGAGAGCGAATAAACAAGTCAAAGAGATTATCCTACATTCAAAAGGTCTCAGTATTAATAAGAATACTCGTCTAACAGAACAGATTTATGAACAAGAAACAATTAATGCAAGGAAAAGGCGTGAGGCTAATATCACAGAGACGTCAACAATAAACAGTGTACCGCAAAATGTGTCAGAGAGTACTATTACTGAAAATGAGTCAGAAACATTTAATACAACGTTAAATCCACTAAATAATCAGATAGACACTCAAGTGACTCACAGCAGTGTACGTAATATAAAAATAATATCTATTAAGGAGAGTACAGGTGACAGGTTAATACTGACTCTGGAATCTCCGCTCAAATCAGATATTGATTATATCTTAGAGCTGTCATTTGCTGGAAATATATCCAATTCGTTGACAGGTTTCTATAAAAGTACATATAGAACAAATAAAAATGAAATAAGGTGAGTTGTATTAATATTCAATTACTTACTTTACTTTAGTATATCATAAAGAGTAAAAAAAAAGATTAACTCAAGGGTATAGAAGCAAATACAAAGTTCACTTTTTATTTTTTAAATTATGCATAACAAAGGTATTGCAATTTGGTTCAAATACAAATAATGGACTAAAGAGTACATGCTTTTGTACTGTTTAATTGTAAAAACTATAATAAAACAAGGATTTTATTTTGAAACTTTGTCACATTTCTTTGCTAAATGTGTGTTTATATTATTTTCAGAAATCTAGGTGTCACACAATTCGAACCTACGTCAGCAAGGGCGGCATTTCCCTGTTTCGATGAGCCCGCTTTTAAAGCAAAGTTTGAGATCAGCATATCGCACCCATCGAATATGACAGCTTTGTCCAACATGAAAGCAACCGCAGAGGAAAATATGTAAGACATTAATTATAATTGTAAATTGACTAGCTTTCACCCGCGACTCCGTTCGCGTGGAATTAAAACAAAAGCAAGTAGCCTATTGGTTCTTCCAGACTATTCCCTACATCTTAGCTAATTAACTTTAAGATCTGTTAAGCCGTTGAAGCTACAAACGCTTAACAAACATCTATCCAATCCATCTAATCTTTCACATTTATAATATACTAGCTGTTGCTCGCGACTTCATCCGCGTGGTATTAGACATTTTTCTGGAATGAACCGTATCCCATGTGTACTCCAGACTTTGTAATTTATCTGTTCCAAATTTCAATAAGATGTGTTGAACCGTTGCAGAATTATCCAGTAAACATTAAAATACAAAATTAATGCATCTTGCAGGCACCATAACTATTTTCAGGATAAAAAGTAGCCTATGTGTTCTTCCTGAGTATGCTCTACATCTGTGCCGAATTTCATGGAGATCCGTTCAGCCGTTTAGGCTACAAACTCTAACAAACATCCATCCATCCATCCATTCATCTAAACTTTTGCATTTATAATATTAGTAAGAAATAAGATTTAACGGGTATTTACGTCAAAGAGTGGAAAAACATTATACATATTGTAATATCCTGAAATACAATTTGGAATAAAACTATATTGAAATATGATAAAGGGAAAAGACTAGGATTTTCCCTTTGAAGATAAGTAATGTGGTTGTAATTACAATATTTGGGTTTTGCCATACTTTGATGTATAGGGAAAATTATATTTTAGTAATTGAAATATATTTGTTTGATAATACTTGCTATTATAACTTGATAAATGTCATGACTAAAGATAGATCGATTTGAATACCAGTATACTGCGGAGACCCTACGTGAGAATGATAAATACAGGGTGTTGCAATTATCAACTCTACTACTAATATTGTGTGCAAAAGTTTGGATGGATGGATGTTTGTTTGAGTTTGTAGTGTAAACTACTGTACAGATCTCGATGAAATTTAGCATAGATGGAAGGGATAGTCAGGAGAAACATATAGGCTATTTACATTTGTTTCTTTTTTTAATTCCGGAACGAAATCGAGAGCAAAAACTAGTTTGACATAAATATCTGTAAGAACACAATGGCTGTATTCTAAGCTCTTTTTATTTTCGCGCGTACGAAGTCGCGGGTAAAAGCTAGTTAAATATTAATTATTATTATTACAGAGAAGAAGAACCCGGCTGGCAATGGACACATTTTGAAAGATCAGTAAATATGTCCACATATTTAGTTGCGTATGTAATATCAGATTTTCATTATCTCGAAACGAACTACACAAGTAAGGACAATATAACGAAATCCATCAAAATATGGACAAGACCTGAACTCATACATAAAGCTAAATATGCTTTAAGTATAACGCCGAAACTTCTAGAATACTATGAACATGTTTTCGGTCTACCCTACGCTTTGGAGAAACTAGACTTGATAGCGGTACCTGACTTTTCCAGTGGTGCTATGGAGAATTGGGGGTTAATTACATTTAGGTAAGGTTCATTTTTGATTGTATAAATGTACTAAAGACTTTTCGATTCAAAAAATGTATTATTGACAATTGTTATTTTTTGGTTACCTTTTTGATGTGTGGTTTTATTTTTAGAGAAACAACACTCCTATTTGATAAAGACGAGAACGTGCCCAGAGACAAACAGAGTGTTGCCATAGACGTCGCCCACGAATTAGCCCATCAATGGTTCGGGAACTTGGTAACAATGAGGTGGTGGACGGACTTATGGCTTAATGAAGGATTCGCTACTTATATTGAATATGTCGGAGTTGATCATGTAAGTTTTTTACTATTTTAAACACTAGAACTGTTAATGTATGTTTAATCTTAATTTCGCGATGATCGTGTTTTGTTTCGAAGAGATTTTTTTTTAAATTTTCGAGAAATATCCGATCTATTTAGTATACTTTACAGTCGGGAAAACTCGCGGTGGCTTATTTTAAAATTTACAGTCGCTTGATTATTATTTATATTGTGACGACTAGAAACAATAACATTGGTTATTGTTAATAAGATGCAGGTTTTAAGCGTGTCTGTATAAAATACTTCGGTCAATAGTACACGGTTTATTGCTTTTTATTATAATCCTTTGGTTAGTGCAATTTGCTGCTATCTAATTGGTTGGTAAGACGCGGAGTTTGTCTCGTTTAAAACAAAATAATTTCGAAAATGGAACACCGTGAATTTCCGCGAACTTACCTTTGATATGTGTGCGTGTTTTAATTTAATTTATGTGTATAAACATGTTTCGTTAATGAAAACTTGATTGCGTTATTCATTGTTGATTTCATTCGTTCTCATAGATTGAACCGGAATGGAATATGTTCGAATCATTCACTCAGGATAAAATGAATCTGTTAAAATCTGACGCTTTAAAGAACACTTCGCCCGTGTCCCGGAAAGTGACGGATGCTTCGGAAATATCGCAGAAGTTCGATGAAATTTCATACATGAAAGGCGCGAATTTGATACGAATGTTAAACCATACGATAACTGAAGAACTGTTTCATAAAGGATTAGAGACTTATTTGAATAATTGGTAAGTGACCTTTTTAACTACGCATGATAATCTAAACTATTATAATAAAGCGTAAACGCACACTTCTTTGTTGCCTAAGATGTCAGCAATTACAGCATATTTATGAATAATTCTTTTTTTTATAAAAATCCTTACTCTTATTTCACGCTTTAGGCTATATATTTTCACGCCATTAAACTTAGAGGGTAAATATTTTGGACAAAAACCCTAATGTGGGAAAGGGACTATAAACTACAAGCTGTCAACAATTTTGACATTTGACAAATATAAACAATGAAATAAAGTGATTAACATTTCATGCGGATAAAGCCGCACGGGAACTGCTAGTTTCTTGTATTTTTATTTATGTAAATTTGTCTGTTCTTCCTAAATTTTAAATTTCACCAATAGACTTTAAAATGTTCCATATATATGTATTTGTAAGTGAATAGTATAAAATCTGAATTATAGTTCTAACGCCTGTTGAGTTTATTTTCCAAAAAATCGGCATATTATGTGTTAATCTATACTAATGTAAAAAGGAAATATTTTTATTTTTGTTTGTAACAAATAAACTCGAAAACTACTGAATCGAGTTCAAAAATTCTTATATTCTTAGAAAGCTATATTATCACTGAGTAATCTATATTTATTTTTGACAATAGCTTTCGTCCGCGACTCTGTCTGCGCGGAATTAAAAAAAACTTTAGTAATCCATGTGTTCTTTCGGACTATGCTCTTGTTTAGATTACAAACTCTAACAAACATATATCTATACGCGTTAATGTTAAGATTAAAATAACTCCAGGAAATACTCGAATGCGGTTGAGAACGATTTGTGGGAAGCGATGTCGGAAGCCATAGAGAACCATTCGTTGTACCAGCACTTGTCGGTGGTTGATATGATGAACTCGTGGACGCGGCAGGCGGGCTACCCCGTGGTACACGTGCAGAGGGACTACACCACCGGGCAGGTTACCTTCACACAGGTAAGCTATTCATAAATATTTCCATACAAATGACTTAAAAAAAAGAAAAAGCACCTATAAGACTTACCAAATATAAAATGACTCATGAATTAAAAAAAGATTTAGAGATGAATTAGCAAGTTATGAATGTGATTCGGACTTTTTTTTATTATTTTTTAGATTTTCAATTCTCACGTTCACTGTAGGTATTTTTTGTCGATGTTAAATACTCTATGACACTCCGGGAAAGTTGATAAATCGAATAACACCTAATTCGTCAAAAATTGTGCATTAGTTTAGACTGTAAGCGGTTACAATAAAAATTACATAAATAAAACAAAAATTTTATAAAAAAAAATCTGTAAATTCACGTCGCCATGTACATAAAAACATTACCTTTTATGTTAGTCGTGTAAATAATTATTTTAAAAAATCAGCGAATTCAGCCATTTGCCTGATAAAAACTTTAATGAAAGTAAACACTTAAATGACTTCATGCAGAAACTATTCACGAGTAGTGGTGAGCCATACAAGGAGATGACAGACCAGTTGTGGCACATTCCACTGAGCTATGCCAGCACGGACGTGCCGCGCGCCCGCTGGACCACGCGGCCGCGTCTGTGGCTCACTGCCGCCTCCGCCTCCGCAGACCTGCACATAAACGACACCCAGCCTTTGTACGTCAATATTGATGCTATCGGTAAGAATTCACCTCTATTCGAAACACACATTTTAAAACAAACTCAAATGGTAATGCCAAGTAACTATTGTAACCTTTTGCTGCTATTGGTCGACTTTAAATAACCATAGCAACCTTCCTTTGCTGCTATTGGCTGAGAATAAGTCCTTATAGCAACCTAACTTCTTTGGTGCTATTGACTTGCAGTTTTTCTCTCTCGTAAAGCGATTTTTTTTTCAAAATTTTCACTACCTTAAGTTTAATAGCGTGAAAATATCAAACACAAAGCTTATCAAAGGTTTAAAGCTTTTTAATAAAATAAAACAAATATATATGTCGGCTTGAGCTAGCACGATATCAGAATTACTACTACTCGAGATCTCATGTGGGCGGTCATGGATAAAGTCGGATTCAAAGAACACATTCACAATACTCCTCAGTCAGGATATCATCGATCTACCAAGCTCATATCGTTCAAACAATGTTCTCGCAACGATCCCTATTTTCAGAATAGTCTAAGTTCTCACGAAAGTCGCTTTGCCGCGCTCGTGTTCTAATTATGACTTAAATTCAAATTAATTTCTTCTTCTGATTGCAATATATAGATATGTTATACTGTTATTGCTTACATCCTGTATTACAAAGAAGTGTGTTTACGCTTTATTATCTCACTATGTTTCTTTATAAAATTATGAATGCGAAATTTTGGATGGATGATTATTAGGAACTGTTTGTGCACAGATGTAAATCATAGTCTGAACCAGATAAGCTTCTTGCTAATATTTTTCCTAGTATTAGTATAAAAAATACGTATTTTTTTAATCCAAACAGGTTACTATCGTGTGAACTACGACAAGAGGAACTGGGAACTTCTAAACCATGCTTTAAAGTCTGATTCGTTCAGTAGTCCTTTGAGTAAGGCTCAGCTGATAGATGATGCCTTTAACTTCGCGAAGGCTGACCAGCTGGAGTACAGCTACGCGCTCGGACTCACCACGTGTGTTGTTAACGGAGAAGATTCTAAGATAGTATGGGATCTATTACTCAGTAATATGTATTTCTTGAAGCATAACTTGAGAGCTACTTCAGGATATGTTTACTTCCAGGTAAGGTTGTTTTAATACGCTGTGACTATTAAATGGCGTCGCCAGGGCAATAAGGTTGCCAGCTACTAGATTGAAAACTTACAATTTTTTTTAAAATGGAAAGTTGATGATGGATGTTTGTTAGATGTCTTCTAAATTGCTGAACAGATCTCCTTGAAATTTGGCATATATGTATAGTCTCGAAAAACATATAGTAGTAATAAGTTTTTTTTTTTAATTCTGCGTGGACGGTGTCGCTCTCAAAAGCTACTGTAGATTAAATACAAAATTACAAATTAAAATGGGGCTTTCATGCCTTTTTCAGGGAAATTTCTCTAACAGATAAAGGTGTTTTAACAAAAAATCCTTCCTATAAGGCATCACAAAATTTTAAAACTAAAAAAATTATCAAGTAGATTTACAAAGTTGAATTATAACGTAATATCATGAAAAAGTGGGGGGGGGGGCTAAAAATATCATATGTTTTGTGACTGAATTGCAAAAATAAATCGCTTGGATCCAACCCCTAACTGCCTTACAAATAAAAACGGTCAAATAAATATTAGTACAAATTTTGCTTATACTCAGTTTATTCCTAAATTTAACTTTATACCGCGTTTATTTGTAAATGTTTACTAAGTGACTTCTAATTAATTACACAGGATTACATGAAGATAATACTGAAGAAGCAGCTGGAACGTCTCAATTACGGCCTTAACACGCCCAAAGACGACAACGAGGCCTTCCTGATAGAGAACCTGGTGATGTGGGAGTGCCTGGTGGAGGCGCCGCGCTGCCTGGACTGGGCGCGCCAGCAGTTCCACAGCTGGGCCAGCCAGGCAGACCTCACTAATAACCCGTAACTATACTTCAATTATTACTAACTAGCTGTTCCCGTGCGGCTTCATCCGCATCAAATTATGAATATTTTATTGCTTACATTTGTCAAAAAAACATAAAATGATGATAAACCATTGCAATCTTACTTCCTTGATGTTGGCAGCAACTTATGGTCTCTTTCCCGCATTCGGATTTTTATTCAAAATATTTACCCCCTAAGTTTAATGACGTGAAAATATATAGTCTAAAGCGAGACGTAAGTGTAGAGCTTTTTATAAAAAAAAAGAATAATTAAGAAATTGCCGGAGGCACAACTTTAGTTCGTTTTCCATCCCACCCTTTTCTCATATGAATAGGATGAAAAGGAAACGTGGATTTGTCGGTGGAGGAGACACATAGTCGATTAAGGGTAGGCAACTTTCCGCTATCACGAATGTCTACGGGCTGCGGTCACTTCGACATTTTAGCGAATTCAGGTGGTTATTAAATTTGGGTCATTTTATTTCAGCATACCAAACTACCTACGCTCGTTGGTTTACAACATGGCGGTGAAGCACGGCGGCCGGCGCGAGTTCGACTTCTTCTGGAAGCTGTTCCTCAACTCCACGGACCCTGGCGTCAGGAGCCAGGCCATCAACGTGCTGCCCAGCACCAGGCAGGAGTCGCTCATCTCTATGTAAGATCCTTTATTACATTTCATTTGATTTACTTTTTGCAAAGAGTTTAAAAAATGTAGAGTATGCATAGTTGATATTTCACTTGAAACATTTTTTACAAAATACCTAGAGGCCTAATTTTAGTCCCTTTACTATCCACCCTTTTCTTAAGAGGCTAAGGATGGGAAGGAAAAGTGGATTTGATGGTGGAAGAGACGCATAGGAAGGGGAAATATCCTCTTTATGTGCGTCTCCGCCGTCAACAAAAGGGAAGACAACGCATCTGTAATCGCGAATGTTTATGGGCAGCGGTCGCTTTCCATTTTGGCGGATTCAGGTGGCCGCTTGCTTGTTTGCTACCTTATATTATATAAAAAAAAAAAATTCAAACACGAAAGCGTCTCGGCGTGTCAAATATGACATTTAGATATTACCGCACAAAACAGTTACCGGTGTTGTTACTTATGTCTAGTCTACATATTTCTTAAATGTCTTTGACTTTTTGTTTCTTTGTACCGCAATAGGGAATATGCATTTTTTTCTTTTTTTTAAACGATTCTACTTGTTATAAAATAACCAGAAAAAAATTGACGCGAAAATATTTAACCATTGAGCTAAAAATAATAAAATAAAATTACGAACATTTTTGAGCGACTAAAACGCGACCGGAGTTGTCAATAGACAATTAACGTCAATCGTCATATTCCATTCATAACATACGCTCAGATGTCACTGCGACGTAAATAACAACAAAGTAACTCATCGCTTCTCAAGGTCAAAAAGTCAAAAATCGATTCATTTTTATTATTCCTGGTACAAATAAGTGGTAATTAATAATTCTATTCATTATTTTTTTATTTTAAAGTTGGTTTTGATATCGTGTTTACAGTAAAATACTTCAAGAGTGTATTTCTATATAAACTAACGAAAATGAACTGTGTATTGACAACACAGCGACGCCATATTGGATAAGCCACTTGTACCAATAGTATGCGTTTTAGAACTCAGCGAGGGAATTTGAAAAAAGACACTTTTTAATGATTAAATTTTGCCACTAAATCATTAGATGTAAGATTTGTCTCTTTGGTGAATAACCAAGAATTGGTGTATTATTTTGAGTTGGACACAGTGGCAGCTAGTACAGAGGTAGGTGTTCCGCAGGCTGTTAGAGAAGAGTCTGACGGAGATCCCGAAGCAGTACGCGGTGGCGGCGTGGAGCGTGGAGCCGCCGCTGGGCACGCGCCTGGCGCAGGACTTCCTCGTGCACAACTTCCGCCGCGTCTACGACAAGTTCTCGCAGATGGACTCCTTCATGTTCCCGGCGGTCGTCGGCGGTGCGTTCGGATTTATTACCACCACTGAAGAACTTAATAAGGTGAGTTAGGTAGACCTCTTGCTAGCCATTTGACACTTTCTCTATTGTAAGATGGTAAATCTTGTTTTTTTTTTCAATATAATGAAATATTTTGAAAATGTAAAACACTCAATAATAACATCGTATTATCTGAAAAGTACATTAGAACAAATAATAAAAAAAAAGAACTTTTTTTATAAGAATTAACATTTTTTCTGTAACATAGAGTGTTGGCATATTTTCTATCTTAAGATGGTAAATCTTTTTTTTTAATATATAAAAATTTTAAAAGTGTACATACTTCAACAATAAGCTGGTACACTTGCATAGTCTAAAAATATAAATGTAAAAATATACAAAAAAAGTTTTTTTTTGTAACGTAGTGTACAGCCATACACTACACACTGTGGGTTTTTTTTTCTAACTTCCTAATATATAGCCTTTAATCTACTACTATCCAACTGAAAAACATGTTTCTAGTTTCTCTTCGTTCTCCATCTTTAGTATTTAAAAATGAACTTACTAGTACTAGTTTATAAACTAATATATAAAATTGCAAAAATTACGTTCAAAGAAAAAATATAGTCGTATAGGAGATTTTCAGTGGTAGTGCCCGCTTTAACATGTTAGCACTGCAGGGCCGGCACGCCCCCAGTAATACCACGACCACACAGAAGACAGGCGTGAAATGGAACCAATGCCGTGTTTCGTCTGATGAGTGTGGTGCCGGAGCCCTAATTTAAGACCCTTTCTCTTTACAACCCTTTTCTATCTATCTCTATGAGATGATGGGAGGGGGAACTGGATTTGACGATGGAGGAGATGCATAGGAAGAGGAAATATCCTCTTTATGTGCGTCTCCTCCTCCGTCGGATAAGGGTAGGCGACGCATCTGCAATTGCAGATGTCTATGGGCAGCGGTCGCTTCGCCATTTTGGCGAATTCAGGTGGCCGCTTGATCGTTTGCCACCTCATAATATAAAAAAAATATGTATGTCTTCAAACATCCATCCATCTATACTGTAATTTATTATATTAGTATAAATAAATGTATTTCCAGTTCAAGAAGTTCGCTCACGAGCACAAGGAGGAGTTGATGCCGATGTCGCAGACGCTGCAGAAGATCGCGGACAGCGCCGCGATGCGTATCCGCTGGCTTTCCCGCCATGCCAGCGACATCAACAACTGGTTCCGCAACTACGTCACTGGTAAACACTTGTTACTCACTCTACCCAAAACTATGTACAACATCTACACTAACGCCTCTTTCATACTAAGCTAGTAAGTTGGACAGTGTTAATGGACTGTAATCCTACTAGGATAATGCGAACTCTAATTGTCGACAGTGAGGACATACAATCAGTGACTGGCTGTTGCAACTGTCCGACTGTACTGGCCAAGTGTGAACTGCGTATGATCAATAGTAGACTGAAATTGAACTTGCATAATGTAAACACATCCAAACAAGATTTTAGTGATCGTAGCAGTAAATAATTAATTAGATATATTTCAATTTTATAATTTAATACAAAAAATATTTTTATTTTTCTTGTTTTACTAGTTTTGTTCACAATCGATGATTAATAACCAATAAAAAAATTAAATCATCAATTGTCAAAGATTAAATGACGAATTTCTTATGATGTTTTTTTTCTTTTTTCAGTTAATGGTACAACATTGAACGAGCCAGTCAGCACTCAGCCGCCGTTCACACAGAATATTACATTCAACATGGCGGCCGACACCACGCCGCACAGCACCACGCGGTAGTCAGTGTTGCCATATGTTCCTTTTTAATTAATATCTAGTTGTTTATCATTGTTAATAATTATTGTAATTTAAATGACTACTTGGACTAAAAATCGTATATTCAACAAATCTGTTTTTTATAAGTTCAAATGCATAATAAATTAAAATAGTACATATGTAATTAATGTAGAATATCTCGCAGATAATAATCTTTTAATTTAGATAGGAACTTAATGAAGTAAACTTCGATGTAATTTTATAAATTATTTTCTAAGATAAACGTCAAGTGAATTTCAATGGAAGTAAGAAATTATAACAAAACTGCCTAAAAAAATTACAGGCTTATTAAAAACAGTCAATTTAATATAATTTATTTCAATAAACTCTGAAACTTTCCAAATGTATTTATAAACGATGTAATATAGCCTGTAAATATAATTTTTAATTTCCATTGAATTCAACCACACAATTAACTTATTTATATGACGTTTATTTTATCTGTGGGCATTGCAATAACTAACCCACCGCGTGGTTTACAAGCGTGACTAAAAGTATGCGAATTGTCTCTGGTCTCCAGTGACGTCATAGATTATAAAACTGACAGCTGTCAAAATCAGGTTCACATGCTGTTTATTGCATTTATTTGTAAGTGAGATAGGGTGTTTGTAACCTGATGGAATTAATGTATTTGTTAGATTTTTTCATATGGCAATATTTACTAACAAGCTTGGTTGCCTTTTTAATAAAAAAAAAAATTAATTGAACTTTTAATGATGCTATTTTTTATTATAAGGTATATTTATTTTTATGTGTACTTCACTATAATTGTGAATATTGGTAGTTTGTAAATTCGCGATTTTATAATCTAGTAAGAAAATATAAACTGAAAAGTCTTAATTGATTAATAGCGTAGTCTGAGGCTTTAATTTTTCTCTTCAATTAACACAAAAAACACTTTCTTTTATAACCATTTTTTAATCTCCGTATAAAATTCAGTTTCACAGTTTATAATATTGCGATTTACAAATTAACAGTATTCACAATATTACTAAGTGTTCAAAATTCATGTAAATAATAAACGTACTTAAGAATAACTAATATAGAAAAACTATTATATACGAAATATATTTATTAGTGATACCAAATTAGATTTATCGGCGTATTTAATTCCAATTCATTGAATAGTCGAATGTAAAAACATATGAATTGATATTTCGATCTTTTTTAAATGTATTTTGACTATATTTTGAATTTGGAATTAAATAATAGTAACATTAATTAATAATTACCAATGTTTTGGAGGTTATGTGAATTCGACTGCCGTTACATTTGTATTACACAAGTTGTCTCTGTTTAATCTATGAGAAAGTAAGAGATAGCTATATGTTCTACAAATGCTTCGATAATTGAAACCCGAAGTAATGTATGATTAATATTTTTTTTAAATGTAAATATTATATTAGAAATAATCGTGTTATTTGACTTGTGTGCTTAAAAAATTTTGATATGTCGCTTGTATTTCGTTTGATAAAGTTTTAATTCCGATCGTTGTTTGTTTAATATCCTAATTTATATGTTTGATTTACACAACCCTGTGAAAATGTGTTCACATAAAAAAGATCTTTGAGAAAAATGTTTCATTTATAACCTATAATTATCACAAAATTCTTGTAAACATCTAATCTACATTTTTTTACAATGAAATAATTAGTGCGTTATCTGTATAAAAAAAGTCAAGGGACCTTTAATGAAACAATGAACTAGTATCAAAATAATAAAGCATAAACAACTTATACTACAAGCGATTCGAAAGTTCGCGCTATCAAAAAAATCAATACTTTCGCCAACAGACTTGAATCCAATATTTCACCGTAAGTAAATTCTATTTCTCTATGACATTCAAACATTTTATTTAAAAACACCAATATATAGAGCAATTATAATTCGTTTTTTTAATGATTACAGTTCATGCAGTCATGAATGTAATGCCACGTCATAAAAACCCTAAACACTGGATATGGCAATCTCAAAAAAATCAATAATATGCTTGTAAACAAGAGATACATGTGGGGGAGATATAAGCTATTTCGTAACGTCTTGTAGTTCGTTTTGTTATTATTTCGCTAGTTTTAGTTGTTTTGCGTTTTCTTAGTATATTGTAGATCTAAGGTGACAATGGATACGGCAAATGTGGGATATTCCTACAATCTTCCTACCGCAGGATGGAATTACAAGATACGGAACACTTTGTCCCAATTCAGTGACTTATTTAGTGAATTTAATAAATATATTGCGCCCGCTTATCATCATGATCGATGTGAGAGGTAAGTTAATGTTCAAAGTTAGATATTTGTTGTGTAAAGTATATAAACAGATGTATTTAGACACTGTTTTTCAAAATTGCGCAATTAGAATTTCCAATAGAAACTCCCAATATTCTTGGCATTAACAACAATATAAGACTCTAAAATGTGTTCGTGTTTCAGGTCCGTGCCAATGAGGATCTACTCGATGCACAAAGGGGAGTTTGTGATGGTTTTTATAGCATTTTTTGCTTGTTTCGGCCTAGGTGTCTTCATAGGACTAGCTGGTATGTAAAATTCCCAGTTTATCATGTCAACTACATCTGAATTTCTTTTCTTAAAATGATTATCTACACTTATAAAGGGGAACGATTTGTATTTTAGTATGTATTGAAATAACTTAAAAACTACTGGACCGATTTCAAAAATTCTTATACTATTAAAAGCTACGTTATCGCTGAGTAACACAGGCTATATTTTTTTGTAATTTCACGTGGACAAAGTTTCGTGTAAAAAAGATTAATAACATAAACCTTATTTTAAAGTTAGATTCAAACTTAAATATAAATAGATTTTTCTGTAGCCTTAGGGATGGGTGTAACCTTTACTACACCAACGAGGGTTTCCTAGCACATTCTAGGAATATGGAATTTCTGCCTACACTTAGATTATACTTGGTTTTATCGGCAGGTCCTTCTCCGACGTCGTTGACGTCAGTGGCGGGAAGTAGTGTGCTCGCTAATGCGAGCGAAGTGTTCCGCGGGCCGTACCCGCTGCGCAGCCCCGCGCTCGGCACGCGCGCTCAGCAACTCTGGCTCTTCGCTGAGATACTTACCAACAATAATGACGGTGAGCACTGACCTATATTTAAACTGTATTTACTGTGGTTTTCCTGTATCATTCCGCCTTATATTTATAGACTGTTATAATTCAGGCTGGTTAATACAATGAAATCTGATAGCTGGTTCCCGAGATTAGCGGGTTTTTCATCATCGCAAAATAGTAACGTAATTAAAATAAAAATTCTTATTTATTCATATGTCTTTTCAGAGGAAATATTCGACAAAAGTTTTCAGATTAGCATATCTATAGATGGAGTACTGAGTGATCATTCTGCAACTACTTTGCTGCCCGAATCCGAAGGCACGAATAGGTAAATATGCAATTTTTAACATTCTAAAGCTAATTGAATAAATGGGCGAATAATCGAAAACGCTAAATCAACATTGAGTAGTTTTGTTTTGATTTAGAAAGATTTGTTGCCATCTACGAAATGATTCTAATGACAATGTTGTCAGTTATAAAGGTATTTTACAGATTTAAAAATGTTTATTTTTTAGAACACAGCATCTTAAATGTAAGAAGCAGATATGTGAAGAGGTGATGGTGTTACATTTGGGCAGCTTGGAATTCACGCATTACGTTCTTAACTTACGATTCTACGGATTACAGGAATTCCATAAACGTTACTTTATACGAGAAATTGTATTCTACGTGAGTAAATGAATGAGAAAATTAAAGTTTTGGAACTAAATTTACTTCATTTCTTTTTCTGGATTTTTCTAATATATTATTTTTACATTTCTCTTGCAGTTTAAAACGTACAATCCAGCGTTTACACAAATGGAGACGTGGTTTCGATTTATTTTTTTACTGACAACATTTACAGTAGCGGTAAGTTATTTGGCATACACTTTAAAAAAATCATTCTACAATTTACGTTTAGAGCCCTTGAACTTATAGTGTTAGATTTATAAAAAAAAGTAAACTTATTAATATTTCAGTGTTGGTTCGCACATTCGCTAAGGAAATACTCCACACAAGATTGGGCAATAGAACAAAAGTGGTTGTCGATACTGCTGCCCTTGCTTCTTCTTTACAATGGTATGAATCTGACTCATGTATTTCCTCATATAAAACTGTTATAAAATTCCATAATATTTAACTGACCCTCAGACCCATTATTCCCGTTGCGATTGGTGTCAACGGGGTGTTTCGCACCATTTATCGATACGGTTTTCCAATCGATGTTCCTCGCGTGCGTCCTTTTGTCCTGGCTCGCTCTATATCATGGACTAAGACAAGTGAGTACATCGTCGATCTTTTAAACCATCTTACTAACTCCGTTATAACGCCTAAAAACTATTAATTCTTAGTATCCGACTCGAAGGACTATATTGACTTGCAGTATTTTTTGTTAATTCATATCTTTTAATTTCTTTCAGAATGAAAGAGGTTTCTTGTCATTTTATTTGTTCAAATTAATAGTAGTTGGACTCGTGTGGATGCCCGTTATGATCATCACAGTCTGGCAAAAATATTACGCGTTTTACGATCCAACTTTTAACTACACTATGAATACTAATTATCCGGTAAGTGATCGAATAATTACTTCAAGTTATCAATCAAGTATTCTTGTTTTTTTTCTTTTTTTGGCCTTGAAATTTTATTTAATACAATTTCCATCTGACAGGTCATCAAGATCGTATTCTTCGGCGCCATCGTTCTATATTCCTTATACTTGATCGTTCTGATTATCAAAGCATACAGTGATTTGCGGAATATGCCTTTCTTCGGTAAGTTTTACGCCCTGCGTTCACTTTGCTGTATACAGAAGAATTTTAAGACAAGTAGAAATGAGTTCTGTCGTTTTCCAGACATAAGACTCCGCTGCCTGTCTATAGTAGTCGCTACTGTGACGACTATAACAACATTACTGGCGCTGCAGTCGTGGGGGCCCGCCGCCCTGCAGGACCACTGGGCCGCGCAGCCCAAGGTCGCCTACGATACGTCCGCACCATTCATGGCCCTCTATGGCCTTTTTAACTTTAAAATGTATCTATTAGCATATCTCTTCTCGCCTGGCATTGGATCCATTCACGGTAAGCCTTATTTACTTTTTAAAAAATCTGTATAATAAAACGTAATAACGAATATATATTTTCAGAATCGGCCATAACCAAAGACAATCCGGCGTTCTCTATGATCAACGATTCGGACGAAGAAGTTATCTATGGTTCCGATGAGGAAAGCCGACGGCCGTTGAATTCGCATCGCAGAGTCAGCCACGAAGAAATTTAAAGTCCATAGTATTTTCCTTAAATGTATGTTTTCTTGTTATAAAATTATACATCGTAATTCGTTTCATTTTGTTATATTGTATTCATCCTTCTTCGCACAAATAACTTACTGACGTTCTAGTATGTTCTAACAATAAAAGGGGTTGAGAGGCACATACAAAATACCCTTTTTTAAGATTTTTGTCTGAGAGATAACATGCCCTTCATCAACATTAACAATACTGCAATTTAGACAGTAAAGTCAACCACCTATATTTTTCCAAAAAAAATCTGTGAAAGAGTTTAAAAAGTATAACACGTTTTAAACTCTTTCACAGAATATAGCAATTGGTAGGTAGTCTGAAGATTTTCTCTATATGTGAAAGTCATTTCATTAGCTTTTTAGAATTGCCAGAAATGAAGCTAGATGGCGCATTGCTCACCAATTAAGTATTTTGTATGTTATATAAAAATCGATCGATCTATATTATTAACTAGCTATTGCTCTCGACTTCATCCGCATGAAATAAAAAAAATATAACGGTGAAAGAATTTTTCGGCCCAGTAATTTTAGAGTTATTTTATTACGTACAGAAATACAAACCTTTCCCCTTTATCATATTAGTATAGATGAGGTATGAATCAAGTATCTTAATAAAAACTAACCCGATACATAATGTGATGCAGTTAGAAAATACTAGGAGCCTTTGTGGTTGTTTGATTCCTAAAACAAAGCAAAGAATAATAAAATCAAGTTGCATAGTTTGATTCGGACATCAAGGGAATTGTTGTCATGCGCCATTTTGTGTAGCTATCTTTTAATTAGAATAATTACAGAATAGATTATAGTATACATTCTGTACAACAAAAGTAGTAATATTTTAATTGCTTGAATTTATTCAAGGGATTAAACAACAGGGCGAGCTAAATACAGAAATTTAAATGTATACGCAGATTCGGTTGAGTTTCCGAAATGTAAGAAAAGCCGCCATCTTGCGACGCGCAAGGCATTTTTATGCTTCTTAAGCGATGCGAATGGATAAGTTTATGAAACCAGTTTTTTTTAACATAAACTCATTAAAAATAAAATAGTCATGTGCAAATATTGTGATTTTATTACAAGAATTAATTATTGTTCTATTTACATGATATATTTAGAGTTGCATAAGATTTATTACATAAATAAGAGTTTATGTAATCCCAAATATGTAATCACAATTAATGCTAAACTATTGTAAAGTATGTTAAACGAAATAAATAAGTGCATCATTAAAATTTTCAAATTTGGAAATTTAATACTGCAAAATAGGGTTAATGTACATAGAGCCATAGAAAATTTCTTATATTTAGGCCATGTTCACATAAAATGTATTATCATATTCTGACAGTTTACACTATCAGTATAAAAGCAAACAGCAATGTTTTCAATCCCATTACATTGATTTTTAGTGATTGCATAGATGTGAGGATGCAAAGAATAATTTTGAATTTGAAAAAAAAAGTTACATTGACCAAAGCCAATTACAGATAATAAATTTGAATTGAACACAGCCTTAGAAAATTACTTTTTACAACTGTCAATTAAAGATAAACATTAACATATAGAGTATAGATAATTATTTAAATTACATTCATAATCAGGTTCATAAATAAGATATTCAAAGTATAAGCTTTGTTTCTTCATCTACAAGAATCAGTTATTAATATCACAAATTGTTGACAAAGCTTGAAAAATCAGAAAATTTAACAAAATTCTGATACTAACTCAAAAGCAAAAACTTAATAAAAATAAAACCTATACTGATGAATAATATTGGTTTTAGAGGTTACCACACATTTAAAAAAGAATCATACCCAACCAGCAGTTGTGGATAGATATAATTTTAGCCACCAATTGACACTAAATAGCAAGAGTCACTGCCAGATGGGTACAATGCTTTTATATGTTACAACCTTAACTTTTCCATTAGTCAAAAGCTTTAGGGCAATAAATAATAAAATCCCTGAAATAATTAAAATATAAAATTCATTCTAAAGTTATAGTCTGTAAATTGTTCAAAGTATGAGCGATCAGAATCACAGGGTGTGGCTGAAGCACTGCGGAAGGCAAGTGTTGGAGTACTGGGAGAGGTCGCTGACGTGCTCCGCAGGGCTCTGCTGGCAGGGCATTTGGTGTTGCCGCAGCCCTACGCAGCACTGCACCACCTCTCATAACACAAGTAACACCAGCACGTGGATCACAATTCTCATTGCCACTAGGTTCTTCATCATCTGAACACAAGTCAATCACTTCACAATCGTTGTCTAATCTCTTCAATGGATCCGCACTTCTGACATCAGGTTCTGCAGTCTCATCAGACTCAAATCCATCAACATACACTATATCTTTGTCTGCAACATACATTCTTCTCTCCGATTCTTCCTTGAGTTTTTCAATATAGTCTGTCATACTCTTTAATGACATTCTTTCAACATTTACAGATACAGGCCTACACTTAAGATATAAAAGTTGTCCCTTTATATCAAGTAACTTCTTGTTTCTTTGATTTGGGAACATGTGTGTTCTGTGCCAATAATCTATAGGCCTTCTGTACCTAATTGTAAATTGATTTCTACTTTTGCTAACTACATTTCTATTCAAAGGAGTCGTTGTACAACAATATCTTTCAATTCGTTCTCTAGAATATGTGGAATCTCTCTGAACATTCGTTTTAACATTCCGCATATAAGCTAAGGAAGAAAATGGGAAGGGAGGACCTCTATCAATGTTGGCAGCTGATCGTGCATTCTTAGGTCTAGTGTCTACATTGATATTATTAGCACTAGCATTATGGGCAATGTCTTGTGTTGACTGCAGCTTAAGTGCAGAGAGAAATTCTGCCAGGCCCCCATTACACATGCTTGTGGGTACTTCATTATTGCAAAGCCTCTCGTGCGCTTGTAATGTATGTAAATTATCAAAATGACTATCACAACTGTCACAGAGATATATGTCGGTGGATTTCACAAGCGGTTGCTCTTTCTCCACCGACTCTTCTCTATCATAAAAAAGATTCTCATTTCTAAAAGTAACTAAAAGCCGTCCATTTGGCCTGTAGTACATAGAGGTGGTGTGATCTCGATTGTCAACTAACCTTAGCCTCCTTCTCGGTAAGCGCGCGAGATGACCAGAAAACACAAGTAAAAATGCACTCTTGTGATGATTGTAACATCGCCTTACAAGGTTTTTCAAGCGTGTCTCCCAATCCTGCGGCACTTGTGCTGGCTTCACAAAGGGATGAGAAAATTCTACATCTTCCGGCCACCATGGTGGTTGGCGAATGTCTTTGACGGTGTCGTGACCCCAAGAACATGTCACCATAAATGTTATAAACTTCTCAAGCTGTGAAGCTGATATTGTTGATATCGCTATTGGGTTGCCGTTTGTGAAAAGCAACGGTAGATTAGCGATCATGGCTAGTAGTGTATATTATCATCGCAGAGGTGTCAGCCGATGCGATCTCGCTTCACTCACCAACACGCTAACGGTTATCACGTTACAACTTATTGTGAACATCGTTACCATACACATTGTATCCAAAACACATATACTTGCTAGGAACGTCAAATAAAGACCAGAACGAAACATAAGGTTTAATAGTCAGACTGTACAAAAATGCAAACATCTAGCGTATTCTGCCTTTTACAAAACTAACGAAACGAGAAAACGAGAGATCCACAGGCCACAGATAAAATACGCTGCTTTTTGCGTGAAAGTTGATTCAACTTGGATTATAAAAACTTCTGTGATAAATTAAGAACTATAGCAAGTGTAACTTACACAAAATACGATACTTGTTCAAACTAATGGTTTAATTTTTTGTTTTGTGTATTTTAATGTACATTTATACGGCTTTTTTTGCATAGTGTGCTTTCTTCTTATTCTTTGGTCCATGCTGTGTAATTGTGTAATCTGTGCTGTCAGCTTGACATTTGACACAGCACTCAATATCAATAATATTTGTCAAATTGTCAACATTTTAACTGGTTTGAAACGGTTGTTTTTCTTTATTTATTTTACACTAATATATAAAAGAATACTATAAATAAAGTACTATAAACTTTCAATCGATTAATGTTACAATTTTAAGTCTTATTTACAATAGTGCGCTATGTCTGTTTAATACAATATGGTATGGTATTATCATATTTAATTCAAGTAATATTTGTAATCAAAATGTAGTTTTATTTTTTTGTTTTACTTAGGAGCCGAATAACATAGATTCTTCGATGGGTTCGCCGCCACATAATCATGTAGAAGCCACAGATTACGAGTAAGTATTAAATTATGTTATCAAATTTTAAATATTGACTTTCTTTGTTCAATTCTTCTATCACAATCACAAAACAAACAATTAATCACGTTACTTTTATTTTTCTTAATTTAACACTGGTCTGTATAGGTTTAAAGATAAAAAACAAGATTACAAAATAAGTTCATAATTCAACATTGAAATTGTTATAAAAACTTGTAGGTTTTACTTAAGGTCATTGAAACTAAGACTTTAACTTTTAGAAAGTTTGTTGTTACTTCATATCTTACAGTGGATAATATAATGGAAATTTATATTTTAATTAATTCATCCAATATATTAATTTTACATGTTTAATTTACAAGTCATTGACAAATAAAGTATGAAAATAGGTGAATATTTAAAATATTAATATTACAATGAGAACTTTACAAATACTTACCATATTTATGTACTAGCTGTTGCTAGTGTCTTTGTCCATGTGGAAATAAAAATTGTAATAAACATACCCTAAGTAACTGAATGGTAGCATAGCTATTTATTGGTGAAAGAATTTTTGAAATCAACCCAATAGTTTTTGAGTTATTTCAATATACAAAAATGTAAATCTTACCTCCTTAAAATATTGATTATTGCTCTCATTGTTGAAGAGAATGAGTGGAATAACAATGTATCTAATATTATAAATGCAAAAGTTTAGATGGATAGATGTTTGTTAGAGTTTGCAGCCAAAACGGCTGAACGAATCTGAATAAAATTTTGCATCAACATAGATGATAGTCTGGCTGGACACTGGCTACTCTCTTTTGCTTTATTTTTAATTTTAACGGACGGAGTCGCGAGCAAAAGCTAGTTTTATCATAATACAGATGTTTAGATAGTGTAATTTTTTTCCAGTTTACATTTTGCAACATGGAGTTTGGAGTATTTGAGGAATGCGGCATTGAAGCTCCAGTTGGTGAGGCCAAGGAGTCTTGCTTGGGCTATCTTGTTGAATGCCCTCCCTCCACCTTCTAGTGATATAATAACTAAGTAATTTAACTGTCTAAGAGATTAATAATTTTTTCATATAGTTTTAACATTTTCCGAGTTTTGTAGAACAAGTTTTTGAATTTTTTTCAGTATTAAGGCTCATCGGAACTTCTACAATGACTTAAGGGACAAGTTATCGATGGACCCACGAGCTGTCATCGGTGATGACCCACTCTCACAGAATGATGAGGTCTGTTTGATACCAATACAAATTAAAATTAAAATTATCCTTTTAAATATGTTTAATGCAAAAAATAAGCAGTCCAATAAGAATTATTTTTAGGGCCAGTTTTCTATCTTTTTGATCAGGCCAATAGAAATACTAGAAGAGTAACATAAGAAGTATTTTCTAATAACTTTTTTTCCTGAATCTTGTGTCAAAGTGATGTCAAAGTATTTTTTTTCAGAGTGCATGGAAACAACATTTCTGTGACAATGAACTGAAAGCTCTAATATTACAGGATGTTGTTAGGACTTATCCAGAAGAGGTATATTTTAGAGATAAAGATGTACAAGATTTAATGGTGAGTTTGCAATAATTTTTTTTAGTTTTTTTTTTCAAAAGACAGTTTAATTTGTATTATTTTGTCGTAACAAATAGATAAATTGATTGATAAGATAATTTGGAAAACAAACAAATGATTAGTAGAAGCAATGACCTGATGTGGTGGATGGCATTTTCTTCCTTTTAAAAATATTGGTGTTTTTTTTTTAATTTAAAAATGGATTTTTTTTAACCTCAAATTCTTTAAGACTACCTACTCATGCTAGTTATCACCAGCTCAGTATACGTCCCCACCGAGGGGCTCGAAGCCTACACTAAGTAAGGGTGACTAGGCCATAGTCAACTACGCTGGCCAAGTGGGGGTTGGTTGACTTCACACATATCTTTGAATTTCTTCGCCGATATGTGCAGTGCATCACGATGTTTTCCTTCACCGTTAGAACGTCGGGTAAATTATATACATATAAAAATCGAACATCACATTGGTACATGGCGGGATTCGAACCCAAGACCTGTAGATTACAAGTCAAGTGTTTAAACCACTGAGCCACCGACGAAATCATAATCATAATAAACAGAAATTATTCTTTTTAATTTTTTTTTAATTTACTGTTTTCATTCAAAAATCTTAATTCTTTACTTATAAATCATTTAACTTGAATGCTTTTAAAATTATCCATGAAAATATTTGTAGGTGCGTGTTTTATTTTTCTGGGCTCGATCTCACTCAGTAGGCTACAGACAAGGAATGCATGAAATATTGGCTCCGTTACTGTTTGAGTTATACGAAGATAGAAAATATGCACCGGATGATGTCAGGTATTTAGACAAAATTAAATTGCATACTTTTTTTTGGATTTCTTTATAACATGTAGTGGCAAACATACAAACGGCCACCTGAATTCGCCAAAATAGCAAAATGCAAATGCATTATCTACCCTTAATCTACGGAGGAGACGCACAAAAAAGTGATCTTTCCCCTTCCTATGCATCTCCACCGTCAAATACATTTTTACTTCCCATCCTTTCCTCATAGGAAAAGGGTGGAAAGGGACCAATATTAAAATTTATTAAGTGACTAGGTCTTAGTCAATGCCGGACCACTCTTAGACTTCACACATATCTTTGAATTTCTTCACCGTACAAGTTTTTAGACAAATATAATTGTATGCTTTATTATGATTGACTATTTTAATACTTATTTATTGTTTCAGTGATACGCTCAAATGTTATTTAGATAAGGATTATTTGGAACATGATAGTCAGTATGTATTTTTAATTTAATTGTATGGTAGTTATTATATATTGTGTATAAAAAATTATTAATTTATCCCATAGTCAGTATGTATTGTTAAGAAGAAAATCAGTACTGCATTGGATTGGGACAACACTAGATTATTGGCATACATTTCCCCTCCCTATCTGACAGCTGTCAATGTCATTCTGACGTTTAGGAACGCCATTCTGACAAGAACAGTGGTTCTGAGTGTCTCATTTATGTTGTTACAGTTATTGTCATCTATACTAATATTATAAAGAGGAAAGATTTGTATTTTTGTCTGTATTGAAATAACTCAAAAACTACTGGGCCGATTTCAAAAATTCCTTCACCATTAAAAAGCTATGTTGTCAGTGAGTAACATAGGGTACAATTTTTCATTATTTTTTTCAGTTTCACGCGTACGAAGTTACGAGTAACAGCTAGTTTAGACTATAATCAGTATTAATTTTAAAACATTACTTACTAGCTTTCGCCCGCGACTCCGTCCGCGTGGAATTGTAAAAAAAAAACAAAAGTAGCCTATGTGTTCCACTATTCTCTACATCCATTTAGGCTGTAAACTCTAACAAACATCCATCCATCCATCTAAACTTTCACATTTATAATATTAGTATGATTATTGTATAGTTTTGTGATAGTTGCTTTGATTTCTTCGATGTATATTTTTAGTCGTGTTTTCGCAGTATGTTATTTAATGCTGTAATGAAGGGAGTGGAGAGGTTCTACAGTACGGGCGACGTGGTGCCCTCCTCCTGCGGCAGACTGCCCACCTCCACGTCAGTACATGTAAGTTATAATCACTTAGATAACTTAAGTTATTTTAAATTACTATAATTTCGTTTAAACTTAAAGAAGAGTTTTAATTTGAAATTTGTAAATAAAAAAAATTGATGATGGCTTAAATTTTAATAATTCTTTGTTTAATTTTTTTATAATTTATTTAAATTATAATCAAAATTGCTTTCTATACTGTTTAGGAATATTATTAGACATAAGTTTTTGTGTAACAAAATCCTTTGAAAAGGTCTTTTTTTTTTGTTTTACGTGGTTAATTATGAATTATGTTGTTTTTTTATACCAGAGTCAAAACGAGGTGGTGCGATATCTGGAGCATGTGAAGGACGAGTATTTAGTGCCGTTGGACAACGAGTTGGCCACACATTTGGCCAAATGCAATATATCTATGGAATTGTTTGGAATGTGAGTATTTTATAATTAAACTAGCTTTCGCCCGCGACTCCGTCCGCGTGGAATTAAAAAAAATAAAAGTAAGTAACCTATGTGTTCTTCCAGACTGCCCTCTACATCTATACCAAATTTCATCGAAATCTGTTCAGCCGTTTAGGCTACAAACTCTAACAAACATTTTTTTTTTTTTTTTT